>NC_056738.1:406781072-406981072 GCF_019279795.1 Protopterus annectens
TCTCTGTGTGTCTCTCTGTGTGTGTGTCTCTGTGTGTGTGTCTCTGTGTGTGTGTCTCTCTGTGTGTGTCTCTCTCTCTCTCTGTGTGTCTCCCCCTGTGTGTGTGTCTCTGTGTGTGTGTCTCTGTGTGTCTCTGTGTGTCTGTCTCTCTCTCTCTGTCTCTGTGTGTCTCTGTGTGTGTGTGTGTGTCTGTCTGTGTGTCCGTGTGTCTCTCTGTCTGTATGTGTGTGTGTGTGTTGGTCTGTGTGTGTGTGTGTGTCTCGGTCTGTGTGTGTGTGTGTGTGTGTGTGTGTGTCTCTGTGTGTGTGTGTGTGTGTGTGTGTGTGTGTGTGTGTGTCTCTGTAGGCTCGTACTTGCACACATTTCCCTCCAGTTGCACCATATATTATGTTTGGTTAGTGTGTGTTTTATCCTGTGTATTGTCTTAACCGTTGCATCTAGTGTCTACTAGTTTTTGGTTTCCCTATGATGAACAAGCTGACCATGGCTATCCACTTCCTTTTTTCTAACCAACTTCTTCAGCACCTAATGTACTAATCAGACATGCGAGTCATTCCCAGGGTTTTATCCCAATGTGCCATAAAGCTAGAGAGAGAGTTGTGCCTAGAAGATTGTCCTAAAGCCAAGAGTTCAATCTTTACTAATGAAGCACAGTTATCTTATTTAGTGTGCCTTGCTCAACTTTTTTTTTTTCTGTAGAAATGAATGGTCAGTTCTGTAGCTCCTGCGTTTAATCAGCAATGCCTTTTTGCTTCTACTACTTCCCCACCCGCCAGCTACTGCTATCTTTCTATCTTCACTATCGCACATGCACACTTTTATCCTCCCAGTTATCTCCATTGCTGCTGTTTGGCAACTCCAAATGTATCCCTTCACCAGGTAGCCCCCCCCCCCCCCGACTCCTTGGGGAGTTTATCAGGTGTTGGAAGTCCTATGAGCAAGCACTCTGAGGTGTGAACTGGGTGCCATCATTCTGTTACAGCAGGTAATCTTGATTATATTCCAGGAGTGATATGCAGTTAGGTCAGTGTGTCTGTCAGCTCTTCATTCAATAACAGCAAAACTTCTGCCTCCACCAGTGTGTGTAGAGGCACTGGTGCCTCCCAGGATAGGAGATCTAGCTCCCCTGTGCCCAAAGTTTGTTCCTGAACTCTGTCTTGGCAACATAAGTGTACACTCTGCTTCTCTGCTATTTGAACAGTATTTGGTTTTGAATTTTGGAAAATCTTGTATCTATATAGCTGTGTAGATGTTTATTCAGTGTATTACATTGTTGGTAAACTGGGGCAGTACACAAGATGTGGTATAGTGAGAGAGTTTGAAGTTGAATTGTTTTTTTATGCCTGATGAGAGAGGGTACAGAGTTGTAGTATAGAAAGTAAGGTATAATTTTGAAGTTTGTAACTTTTTTTCTTTTTTTCATGTCGAATAGGAAGCCGAGAAGAACTTATTGATCGATTACATGGCTACAGCATGCAGGTGAGTTCTGCAGGTGTTTTGTTTGAATTAAATACATAGCAATATTAGCAAAATGCTGAGGAAAGAATCAGACAACAGTAGATCAGACACAAGCAAGAAGCTTTTATTCTTCAACTGAAGGACATTAGTGGCATGAAGGGTTGCAGAAAAGTGTAGACATGTGCAGCATTGTGGAAACGTTTGGGTTCTCACCAAGCTTCCTCCACAGCCTCTTAGTAATTTGTTCACTTCTTGCATTATTCCTGTTTGAGTAGTAAATGTGTTGCCATTAGTAAGATTTTGAATAAAATGTATCTTGCAAACTGGTCACATTGTAGTGTGTCTTCCAGGTTTTTAAAAATGTATAGTGTAACATGGATTTATTGTAGTGTGTCTTCCAGGTTTTTAAAAATGTATAGTGTAACATGGATTTATTGATCAGTAATTTTACCAATGCTTAACTGTGTGTGTGTGTGTGTGTGTGTGTGTGTGTGTGTGTGTGTGTGTGTGTGTGTGTGTGTGTGACCTAATTTTTAGGTAATTACTGCGTCTTTTGTGTGGAGACATGCGTGAATGGGCGTACCTTCGTTGAAGGTTGTGCGTCAGGCCTGACAAGTCGCTACATAAAAAATCTACTGCCAATCATTAGCGGACCGGAGTTCCGCTGTGGCGACCCCTAACCGGGAAAAGCCGAAAGATACAACAACTAACCTTGCATTCCATGGGGACTTCGCAGGAGCCTAGCTCATTCCCTGTTGCCTCTTAGCATTGTCTGGTTAAATGACTTGCTTGTGGTCACATGGGCTGAGGGACTCTAACTGTACCTCAGGAAGTACAGCTCGTAGCCTTAATCCTCACTGTCAATTGGCAGATTGTAGTTTCCATTTTTCAACATTTTATTATACTATTAATAGTATTGTTTGTGTAACTTAAATGATTGATTAGACAGTTGCTGAGGTAACTAGAAATCTGACAGTGTCACTCATTCTTTTATTCCTACAAAGCTATGCGCACATTGTTTACTCTCTTACAGCAGTATATGTGTGTATGTAATATTGGTAACCTAGGTTCAGTTGTGAAACTTATGACCTGCCATGAAGAGTAAGATTGCTTAATGCTGTGTTTTTTTTTTATATACACACACACACACACACACACACACACACACACACACACACACACAGATTAGCAAGTTAATGACTGACTTTAAGTTTTTAGGGGAAGCTTAAGCCATACTCTTAAATGACAGTGTGTAATATTTTTTTTTACGTTTTATGTTGTTGATATTTTTAGCATTAGGTTCCCTGTTTTGAGTTTACTGCCCAGGTGTGTTCAAGGCCAGTGTGAATATGACAGCTGCTGAAGCCTTTCTGAATATTAGGTTTTCCAGTGCTGTGATATGCCTTGTAATTATTTTTAGCTTTTCAGGTTGCTTGTTGGAGGGATAGAAACATGGTGATCCTGTGAAAAGGTCCCTCTTCTGTAGCCTTTAGGACTGGTAGTGTAGATATTAGGACCACCACTCAGCAGATGAACATCTCCCTTTTTGTACCATGCATCAGTAATTCATCACTGTCCAGTTCTGTGTCACATTTAGTGGATCATTAGAAAATAATGGTTATAACATTCTTGATTGCACAAAAAGACAAGCTGCTTGCACATGTGCATGAGCAAGAGATTGACCCCTTTTTTTCTTACCTAATCTCTGTTGTGAGAAACCTTCTGAAAACATTGTCAACAAGTAGCTTCACATTTTCTGCACTATTGGGCCTAAGTACCCCCCAACCCAGTTTAGAAAATGTACATTTGATCAGATCATTCTGTCCCCCCCCCCCCAAAAGAAAAGTTATACTGACACGGAGAAATGCATGCCTTGTATTGTTATGGAGGGGAAAAAATGCACATTTCCCACTGTCTGGGTGACTTTAGGCTCGAACAAACTGCATGCCTTTAGTCTCAAAAGAGAAAGGCCTGGACTACCTTTTTAGTCATTGTCTGCCTCTCCTATGGAGGTTATTTTACATACAAAATAATAAGTTGTCTAAGTATTTGGTGTGTGTGTGTGTGTGTGTGTGTGTGTGTGTGTGTGTGTGTGTGTGTACGTATATAAAGTACATACATACATTTAGATCTGATGTTCTTCGTGTTTCACTGTTGCAGTCATTACATTTGGGTAATCTGCTGGCAGGTTACCCTCAGTCGGCCTGAATTCCAAAGTCTTGGGTCCTGCGTTGGTTGCTGTCTTCTCTTCCACGACGTCAGGGGTTTCCCGTTGGGGAAACTTTTTTCTTGCTTTTTACCGATGTCAGAAAAAGTTAATAATTGTATTACTTGTGGGAAGCAAGTACCTCATAAGGATTTCCATTTATACTGTATTCCTTGCCTAGGCCCTCATCACAATGTGCCTGGCTGTCGGTTTTGTGCTAGATTTAACCAACGCACTATTAAGCGTCGGAATATTTTTGCATCAAAGTATTTTGGAAACAGATTTACCTACCCAGAAATGTCGTCTGATAGCAATCCGACTACCGGAGTACATAAAAAATGCAAAGAAAAGGACAGAGAAAGGCAGTCGAGATCCAAAACAGACAATGAAGCTTCTCCTAAGCCAGTCGCTGGTTCGCCAGTACTCAGTGAGGCACTTTTGCAGCCCCTGATGCCCACTACCTTCGAGTCGCAGGCCTCTACCGACACCCATGTGGAGTCTGGCATGCCGCAAGATACTCAAGGTATTGGACCGATGGATGTATCTCCCTCGGATGGGTCCGGAGCCGCTGAGCAGGCACCAGCTTCTGAGGGTGTATTCAGACCTCAACATTTTTATATCAAACCGACGAAAGCTGCAAAACCAAAGGCAAAGACACCTTCTAAAACTAAAAAAATGATGCCCGAACGACATGCACAGGCCTCTATGCCTAAAAAACAGATGATCAAAACGGCTGAAGATCTTCTTACCTTGATCCGGGGTACCCATCTCCCTCCAGATAAGAGGCCAAAGCAAGACACTGACTTATGAATCTTCAGATCAGGTTTATATTTCTTCTGATTCCTCTTCTGATCAGGAATTATCTTTTTACCTCCCTATGAGGATTCTGATGCTGAGGAGTCTATTCCATCTGCATCTCCTCCTGAGGATTATTTATTTGGAGAAACCTTGCATACTTCGAGGGAGCATTTTCACTGGGAGAGTCGAGACTTCTCAGAATCAAAAATGAGGCTCAGGGATTTCCTCATTCTCCCTCAGCACAAGCCTTTAGCCATTCCCCCTGTGTTAGACATTGTGGATGATGCCTTTTTGAAGTCAAGCCTGACCCCTGACTCTTTACCTCCGGCTCCCAGTAAGCCTGACCGGTATTACAGGGTCCCTGACTCTCATAAATTTTTATTTAGAAACCCTGCTGCTGATCCTGAAACTATTTTGCAGGGTCCAAAGGTAGTTGAGGCCTCAACAGCAAAAAACCCTACCCCCTCCGACAGAGATTCAAGGGTGCTGGACAGATGGGGAAAAAAGGTTTATACATACACAACCTTGGCAATCAGGGCCTTAAACTGTCAATTTCATATGCTCAAGTACCAACAACATGTTATGGGATTTCTGAAACAGAAAATGTTGTTGACTTCAGAATGTGCAGAAAATAAGGAATTGCAGGAATTATTGCATGCAGCTGAACAAGTTGGAAAGCATACTTTGCAATGTGGTTTTGATTCTTTAGAGCCCTCCTGCAGGGCCGCAGTTAACTGGATCTGTGATTAGGAGGCATGCCTGGTTAAAGTAACAAAATTTGCCTGCCCATGTTAAAGCTAAATTACTAGATGCACCTTTACAGCATGATTCTCTGTTTGGTATTAAGGCAGAAGAGGTTTTAAAGAAAATGGAAGACAAATCTAAGTCTCTATGCAAACTGTTAAAGATTTCTTACAAGTACAGCCACCTAGATTCAGTAGACACTGGCCTACAAAACATTGGTCCTTTCCTGTGTCGGACAGAGCTCAAAGGGACAAATCCAGACGCCCTAAGGGTTCCAGGTGCCAGGCTCAAGACTCGTATAGGTCAAAGCAATCGGGCGCATCCGCCTCCAAATCTGGAGGAGATAAAGCGCAAACCTACAGAAAGCAATCCCAATTACTTCCCTCTGCCTACAACAAGCACTTATCTTTTGGCAACACCCATAGGGGGAAAATTAGCACTTTTTGCTCAAAATTGGCAGTTAATAACCCAGGACAAGTGAGTACTGAACATCATATCACAGGGATACATATTCCATTTCCACACTCTGCCAATGACAAATGGTTGGCCAGACCTGCCAAAAAAAACAATGGGCAGCGGCACAGAAACAGGTTACATTCCTCATGGATATGGTGGCCATTCAGACAGTAACAGAGCAGGGAAAAGGACAAGGTTTTTTCTCGACTGTTCTTGATACCCAAAAAGGACAAGGCCTGGTGGCCAATACTGGATTTATCAATTTTGAACACATACCTAGACATTCCAAAATTCAAAATGCTCATTTTGCAACAGCTTCTGCCCATGCTGGGCTGGTGACTTTAGGCATACCTGCATGTCCCAGTAAGACAGTTGTGCAGAAGATACCTCCGATTCAAGGCTGGCTTAATGCATTACCAATTCTCTGCACTGCCCTTTGGCTTGTCTACTGCGCCCAGGGTCTTTACAAAGTGCCTGGCACCAGTAATTGCATTTTGCAGACAAAGGAGTATTCAGATATATCCTTACTTGGGATGGAGAACAAGGACACTCTTCTACGACACCTGGCATTTGTGAAAAGGCTTCTAGCATGCCTAGGGTACACAGTAAACGAAAATAAGTCACAACTGGTACCCTCTCAAAAGATAGCATTCCTGGGTGCAAGCTTGCATACAACTGCCCAAATGGCTTGCCACACGCCAGACAAACAAAGGCAGCTGACTACTTACTTCAAACTGATGGCAAGAAAAACCCAGTCTTCCGCAAGACAAATTCTGCAGGCTCTGGGCTTCATGGCATCCTGCATCCTACTTATTCCATATGCAAGACGGCATATGAGGAAACTTCACTCGTACCTAAAAAGTTTATGGAGTCGACATTCACACAGTCTGGAAACAATGATTCCTCTCCTCCCCTGCCTGCAACAGTAGTTTCTATGGTGGGCAAAGGCCTGTCACCAAAACATGGGATGGCCCTTCACTCTACCCCCTGCCAGTCAAACCTTAACAACAGATGCACCAGATTATGCCTGGGGGGCCCACATGGCAGGAAGATGCATTCTGGGCATATGGGCACCAAATCAAATGCATCTACATATCAACCAGAAAGAGATGCTAGCTGTTCAAAATGCCCGAACAGCCTTCAAGGACTTACTTCATCCAGGACAACTACTGATAAAGACGGACAGCACCACAGTCATGTGATATATAAACAAGCAAGGGGGCACACACTCATATACCCCCTTTGCAGATTAGCCATGGCACTGTGGGACACAGCTTTGACCTACCAAAGAAATCTTCAAGCTCAATTCCTGCCAGGAAAACAGAAAACACTGGCAGACTATTTAAGCAGAAATCTGATGGATCCTCACGAGTGGAAACTAAATCCAGCAGTGTTCAGCTTGATAACAGAGAAATGGGGGGGAGCCCAGACATAGATCTATTTGCCTCTCCTCAAAATTATCCATTGAAAAGATTCTGCACAAGGACTGACAAGCATGGAAAGTGGATGCCCTATACTTCAGTTGGAAAAACCTGTCAGTTTACGCCTTTCCACCTCTGCCTCTTCTACCCAAGGCCCTCCTAAAAGTCAGACAAGAGAAGTCAAAAATATTAATTGCCCCGGACTGGCCCCGCCAATACTGGTACCCAGTCCTAAGGAACCTGTCTCAATACCCAGCTTGGACCTTGCCTCAAAGACCACAACTGCTGTCCCAGCAAAAACAATCAGCTACAGACTCTGAACCTGGCAGCATGGCTGATCATGTAATCATACGAACGACACCTCTCAGTAAAGCTGTGATGGATGTCATTTTGGAAGCCAGAAGGTCTAGTACTAGAAAATCTTATGTTGACAAATGGAATAGATTCTGTGCTTGGAATCGAGCACAAGGAACTGATGCAGCAGAACCACATATTCCTCCGATATTACAATACTTAACTGAGATGCTTGACAAAGGCCTATCTTTCTCATCAATCAAAATCCATGCCGCTGCCATTTCGGCTCATTGCAATACAGAGCCACCTATCTTTTCTCATCCTTTACTAAAGCAATATCTTGGAGGAGCCAAAAACCTAAGGCCTCCTAGAAAATCACCATTACCTGCATGGGACCTCAATTACATGTTGGAAAAGCTCACCCTGCCTCCATTTGAACCAGCCGCTACCGCTGATATAAAGTTCTTATCATGGAAGACAGCTCTGCTACTAGCAATTACTTCAGCAAGAAGAGTTTCAGAGCTACAGGCCCTCATGGCTGTAGAGCCTTTTTTATCATATTTTACCCAGACAGGGTGTCTCTGAGGACAAATCCTACTTTTATGCCTATACAATTACCAGTGTCATATGCTGCAGGATCAGAAGGAAAGGCTATCTCAAAGCAGACTATTTCAAAGTGGATAAGCCACTGCATCCGTTTCTGCTACTTACACCATGGTAAACCTGTGCCCAAGGGCATTAGGTCTCATTCCACCAGAGCTGCAGCTACTGCGGCAACCTTTCTCAGAGGAGTACCAACCAAATACATTCTAGAGGCTGCTACATGGAGTTCTGTTCACACCTTTACAAAGCATTACCATTTGCCTCTCTACTCAAAGTCCAGGGCAGGCTTTGCCACTGCAGTGCACAGGGCCTTGTAGCCGCACCTAATGCTGTTTAGCTCCAGCTTCCCAACCATAGCTTTGGGATTCTACCCAAATGTAATGACTGCTGAAACACGAAGAACATAGTACAGTTGTGTACACTTACCATAAATGTAGATGTTCGAGTGTATTCACTGTTGCAGTCCAGGTTATCCCCCTGTCTTTCTACAGTTTCTTTCCTTCTCTATCTTCTACAACCTATGTGGTGTATTTGTTTGTAGATGAAGGTAAAGTTTATATTGACGCGCATATATATTGCTACTTTTTTGGGGGCAAGAAAATCTAAAGAAAATGGCGTTGGCTGCATGTTTTATACCCCTGACGTCATGGAAGAGGAGACTGCAACCGACACAGGACCCAAGACTTTGGAATTCAGGTCGACCTGAGGGCAACCTGCCAGCAGATTACCCAAATGTAATGACTGCAACAGTGAATACACTCCTAACATTTACATTTATGTAAGTGTACACAACTGTATTTTCCCAGTACTTTAACATTAGAGCCCCCTCCCAAAACGCACCCACAAGCCTTCAGTTTTTACACTTGCACATCACTACTTGCATTAGATATGTTTTCTGTCTTTCTCTACTCGTTATGCAACTTTTCATTGAATCTTGGGAATTGAGGGGGGGGTTAAAAAATGGGTCACTGCAACTCCTGCAGCAGTTAATTGCATTAGGCTATTGTATTTATTTACTTTCCCTGCAAACCATGGCTTTCTTTCTCTTAGCTTCATGTTACCAGGGGGAAAGGAAAGTACAGTTTTTTGTAACTGAAATAGTCTGTACAGCTAAGTAAATAACTTAGGCCATTCACCCACAACAAAAGAGCATGTGAAACCCCCTCTTTTCCTCATTAGTACCTGGAACACCTCTTTCAATTTAGCCATCACTGATTTTATTTTTCTAAATATTCGCATCCACATTGTTTTGGGTGGGGGTGCTTTCAAAACTGTAAGAAATTTTTAGTCGTATTTGATTTTCCATTGCCTGCATTCCTAAAGTTACTTTCATGTGTTGTAATTTGCATTACAGTGTGGTTTCAGAAAAGTCGTGTGCTATAAAAACAAGTCTCCCTTCCCACTGTTACAGCTGCTGCAGCACTTTTCTTTTTATACTTTGACACAAATTTAAACATAATTATAGATTTACCTTAGTTTTGCTTAACTTATTGGCTGATGTTATTTAAGAGCCCTTCTATATGCAGAAGGGTTACAGACAAGTGATCATCCAGTTAGTTGAACTGGAAAGAAAAAACTGGAACAGCTGATCAAAAATCAGCTGATCACATGTGCAGGCTTTTTTCTGTGCAGTGTTTTGGTACTGGGGGATTTGGCCATTCCCTACTTTATTTCACTGCCACAGTTGGTGTATATAATTAGTTAAGGATGTGATGGTGCAAGGTGAGATTGCCCTTCTACAAAAAAATGAACTTTTTTTCCCCCGAATTTAATTGGTGATTTGAGCAGTTGTTTGATTGCATACCATCTGATTTATTTTAATTTTATGATGTATGGACAAACCTCCGCGCACACACTACTTTTTCCATAGCAAAATCATCACTTCAGCAAAATCCAAGCAGTCTGCAGACTCTCTACTTTAGCTTATAATACTGCTGCCAGTCTCAAGTTAATTTCCAAAGAGGTACGTAG
This sequence comes from Protopterus annectens, assembly GCF_019279795.1. NCBI lineage: Eukaryota > Metazoa > Chordata > Ceratodontiformes > Protopteridae > Protopterus > Protopterus annectens. The sequence continues at coordinate 406,791,024 of NC_056738.1, forward strand.
TCATCGGCTGCTTTATCTCCGATTCCTCCATCTTATTCTTTTACAGCAGCATGGTTTCATGTTGTGTTTGCAAGAAGTCACAGTAATTGCATATCTATAACTATTAGACCTGAAAGATGCCTTAATTTATGTGAAATGTCAGTCTTGGATCCAGCATCTCTTGTCAGTTAGCCTTATCATTGCATGTTTATCATCACTGAACTTTTCAGCTCAGGCCATAGCCTCTGTTGACCCTCCCCCCATTTCATCTTCTAGAATCATCTCCACTTTTAGTCTCCAACATGTTAATGCTTTGATCTGTCAACTTTGACTTGATCTGATAACACAACAGCAGCTGTAGTGAAGAGAGAACATTGAAGAAAGTATTCCTGAATTAATGAAATCATCCCAGCGGTGGTGGTGCTGCGGTAGCGTTGTCGCCTCACAGTAAGACTCTGCCCGGTTCGATTCTCAGCTAGAGTGTCTTCTGCGTGGAGGCATGCGTGAATGGGCGTACGTTCGTTTAAGGTTGTGCATTAGGGCTGGCAACTCAGCACGTAAAAATCAGCTGCCAATCCTTAGTGGACCGGAGTTCCGCTGTGGCGACCCCTAACCGGGAAAAGCCGAAAGACACAACAACAGAGCTTTATTTTGAAGCATGATGTATAGGCAGCAGAGCTGTTAAACATATTAATAATAATACAGGAACAAACCACTTGCTGACAAACAGGATAAACGCCCAGTGCTCCAGAAAAACTTAAATAATATTAATAGAACCAAAAGGAGCAACTAGGCTGATGCAGAGTCACAAGTAGAAATGAAAGGCAAAATCCTCAGGTTAAAATCCAAATGAAAGGCAAAATCCTCAGGTTAAAATCCAACTTTAATTCCACTGCAGGTCAGATAAGCGCTTTCACTCATTCATTTGAGCTTCGTCAGATCATGTAACAAAGACCTTCAAGTACATAGGCTACATTTATACAGTTAAAACATCTCCTATTGGCTGCTTCTTGTTACATATTCATGAGTTAATCTAAGCTTAAAGATATATGCACATATAAACATGTTAAGATGTATAAAATGACAAAGTGAATATAAAAAACCATATAAAAAACATATAAAAACTCTCCATGAACACTCAAGATGCTCTAATAAATATGTATATATAAATATATATATCAAAAGAAATCTATTTCAAGGGGTAAAACATATATGTTCCATCATTTATTATAAAATCTACAAACATTCCTCCGTTTGTTTAACATAGGTTTAATGGAGGCTCTCTCATTGAGACCTAAACCCCTATCTGCTCTCAATCTAACTATCCACATACTCTCCTTACTCTCAGTATGGTTCCTGATGTCACCTCCTCGTATACTGGGTTTAATATTCTCAAGAGCTCTAAATAGGAAATAATGTTCAGGACCTGCTTGGGCTACGTTAGCTAAGGCATTGTGAGGTGAAGCCTTCCTAATGTGGTAAAGATGTTCTCTTATCCTGTCTTTAAAACTGCGATTGGTTTTGCCAACATAAAATGCATCACATATTTGGCACACTGCCAAATAAACTATATGAGTAGTATCACAGGTAGCTACAGCACGTATGCTAAAGTTAGTGTGCATGTCAGGATGTTCAAAAATGGACTGGGGTCAAGAGAATTACAATAATTACAGCGTCCACATGGTTTTGTGTGTTCAAGAGGCATTGACCATTCATCCCTTTTTGAATAGCATAGCATTCTCCTTAAATTTAATTTGTTCCTATATAAAAAAGAGGGTTTAGTCCCCACAAGTTTACCGATGGTGTCATCAGTACAGAGAATAGGCCAGTGTTTCGTAATAATATTCTTGATTGCTGGACAATCAGTACTATATGGTAAAGAAACCCTTACATGAGTTGATCTATCATCTCTACCATTGTCTGTTGTAACGGATCCACCAGTAATAACTGGTCCAAAATAAGGGGCTGCTCTGTTCAGTCTAAGTTTATTGACATCTAAGAGGTTGGACTCCATCTCTTGTGAGCTATAGCCCCGTTCTTCTAGCCTTATCTTGAGCTCACTCACTTCACTTAGGAAGCCTTCTTCTGTGCCATTTAGCCTAGAGGTTCTCATCCCTGGCCTCTAATGATATTCTTAAAATATGCTGTGGGTGCATACTATCACGCTGTAATAGAGTATTAAAATAGCAAGGTTTCCTATAGACACCTGTATTAATCAAACCACATGCTAACTTTTCTATATACAAGTCAAGAAATTCTATCTTCTCTCTAGAGTGATTCATACTGAAGGTTAAATAGCCAGTGAGGTTGTTCAATATAGTATGGAACACAAACAAATCATCAACACTGCCTCTCCATAAAACAAAAACGTCATCCACGAAACGTCTATAAAAAGTTACATTTCTAAATTAAAGAGACTCTCAAATTCCCAAAATGCCAAAAACATGTTTGCATAGCTGTTGGCACAAGGTGTGCCCATGGCTACGCCACCTCGCTGTTGGTAAAACTTGTTGTCATAGGTGAAAAGATTGTTATTCAAAATGAGTTCAAGGAAATGTACAATGAGGTCTACTTTAACTGATGTATATTCGCTATGTAAGAGTAGATACTCGGTGATCTAAATCAGGCCTATATTATTTGGCAACACAGTAAACAAGGACTTGATGTCAAACGTTACAAAAATCAAGATGTTAAGTTGTCTGTCTCGCCTTCATTCTTGCTGGATGGGTTCGGAGCCGACCTCGGCTCAGACTCGGCCACTCTAAAAGCTCGAGAGTTGGTTCCACCGGCTCGAGGCTCCCCTTATATCCCACAATGCTAGGCGAGAGTTACCTCAGATCTCGTTTGCCGCTACAGCTTCGAGGTTGGTTGTTCCTACCGGTTCCTGGTGAGTGCTAATTTTTCTTGTAAAAATAACTCTTTAAAACCCCTTTTAAGTTAATTTTCTTACTTAGTTAGTGTAGATTAGAAAACTTTATTCCCGACCCTAAATTTTTCCCGTTTTCTTGTGTCTATTGTCTGGGGCCTTTGCACCTGCAGGACTCCTGTGCTGTGTGCCATGGCTTCAGCCCCAGGGTCCTGCAGGAAAGAAAAAACAAATTAATTCTTAGAGGATTACTGAAGCCAGAGGATTCCCTGTCAGTTTCAACAGGGAAGCCCTCTAAGGCATCGAGGTCTTCGGCTCCGGCTTCTGGGCCGAGACCTCAGGTTGCTCAACCTTTGCCTTTATCGGCTCCGGCTGGAGCCGATAAGTCTCAGTCCACAGTTTCTGGTTCTCGGCTCCAGCCGGAGCCGAGGTTATTGAGGTTCCCGTGTCGGCTCCGACCAGACCTTCGGAGCCGACAACTAGGAAGAGGTCCAGGTCACCATCTCTTGGCTCCGTTCATTTGGCTCCAGGATCTCCCCTGCTGTCTGAACGGAGCCAAAGGTCTCACTCCTCTAGGTCATCGAGGCTGTCGGATCATGACCTTCAGAGGGTAGTGAGTCGACTACTTAAGTCCGAGGCACTAGCCCAGATGCTTCAGAGCCCGACTCATCAGTCGATGCCTGCCCCGGTCCATCAACATTTTCCTCCTTCGACTCTCTTGAGTTCGGAGCTGGGTCGCGTCGGAACCGAGACTGTGATTACGTCGGAGCCGAGACAATTGTCTTTGGCTCCGTCGTCGGCTCCGTTTTCTTCTTTGGAAGAATCTCGGCGCGGACTTCCTCGGCTCCGAGGGGTGAGTGGCATCGGACCCTTGTCCGACCCCTCTCCTCTCGGGGCTTCGGCGCTGGTGAGTTTGGCTCCGACATCGGCCTCGGAGCCATCACTGTCGGTGCCGAGGGGGGTTCTTAGCTCCTCGGAGCGGGGACCTCTGGCTCTGCCTGACAGGGGTGCATTCGAGGTCATGCGGAGTGTGTTAGAGCCTGGCTCTACTCCACAGTCGGCTCCGTCCGCCCCTCCCTCTATGCTGCCTCAGGGTAAGTCGACTCACTCCCTCATCCCGGACCGCAGAGAGCCAGCTCCTCAGGAGCCCCTGTGGGATTTCATCCTCTTCCGAGGCCTCTCCTGATTTGGCAGAAGACCCCCATCGGAAGAGGAAGTGTAAGAGGAAACACATTGACTCACCTGAGTCTATCACGCCAGACACAGATTTGGATGATTCTGAGGGTTCCCCCCGTTCCCCTTCTGAAGATGTCTCATTTGCAGACATTCTGGAGATCCTGAAACAGAGGGGAAATTGGCCAGCCCTCAACCCTTCGGAGGACGAATCTGTGTATCTTGAGGCGTTTGGCTCTCGTCCTTCCACCTCCTGGGTGTCCCCTCCCTTCGACCCCCTCATGCAGGTGGTTGCTAAGAAGGCATGGACGGCTCCTGATTCAGTGGACCCCACTCCCAGGAGACCCTCTAAGTTCATCACAGCTCCAGCAGACAAGCAGTTTTTAACAAAAGGAGTTTCTGTGGATGCTATGGTGGTAGCTGCTGCCACAAAGAAGGAACTGGCTGATCCTTCAGTACCTGTCCATCCACCTAACAAGGAATCTAGGTCCATGGATAGGTACGGGAAGCGGATGTTCTCCTCAGCGACATTTACCATGCGTTCGCTGAACTACCTGTGCCATTTCACTCGTCTTCAAAGGGACTTGATCAAGGAAGCGAGTGAAATGTTAAAGGATCCTACAGCTGCGGGTTTCCAAGACAAGATGAACACGCAGCTGGCTACCCTTAATTCCATATCCAACTCCTCCTCCGCTTTCTTACGCGGCTGATGGAGCGAGCAGAGCCACAGGGACAGGTGTGGCCTTACGTAGGCACGCCTGGATGCGGCTATGCAATTTTGGACCCTTTCAAGACGTCTTTCACGAACTCCCTTTTGATGGATCATCTCTTTGGTCCTCAACTGAAAGAAACCCTGACTAGGTGCGAGACTGATGGCAAGACCCTTTCTGCCGTCGGAGTCCGTTTTCCGACTCCTTCCAGGCCTTCCCCCAAGGGCCAGAAGGGTGGAAAGTGGTGGTTCCGTAAACAACCTCAAGGGACTTCGCCTGACGACAGAGTCGCTTTCCTACCAAAGGCAGAGGTGGGAATAACAATGGTAGACGCCGCCTAGGGGCAGGGGGTCCGCAGAACCAGGGCAATCGGGAAACCTTCCCTGACAAGCCCTTTCAGCATCCCTGAGGTGTTGCCCGGCTGCCCATCTTCGGAGGCAGTCCGGGGAAGATTGTCACTGTACCCAGAAGCCTGGCTATCCCTGACTCAAGACAAATGGGTACAGTCCATCATTTCAAGGCTATTCTATCCCCTTTCTTCGCTTTCCAAATCAGTCAAAAATCCCTTCCAGATGTTCCACCCGCTCAAAGGGATCTAGCAGCTTTGGAAATTTCAAAACTGCTTGCAAAAGAGCAATTCAGCCAGTGCCAGCAGACCAACAAGGATCCGGAATCTACTCAAGGTTCTTTTTAGTTCCAAAGAAAACAGGGGACTGGAGACCGATATTGGATCTCAGTGTCTTGAACAAATCAGTCAAGAAAACAAGATTTCGGATGGTCACGCTGCAATCCATCCTTCCCCTTTTGGGTAAAGGAAACTGGATGTGCTCTATAGACCTTCGGGATGCGTACTATCACATAAAAATGAACAGACGCTCCAGAAGATTCCTCCGCTTCAGGCTGGGAACCAGTCATTTTCAGTTCAGGGCCCTGCCCTTTGGTCTCACCACTGCCCCCCGGGTGTTTACCAAATGCATGGCAGTGGTAGCTTCTCACCTGAGACGACAAGGATTCCAGGTGTTTCAATATTTGGACGACTGGCTCCTCACAGCTCCCACCAAGCATCTCCTTCTGATGGCCAGAGATTATACTTTTCGCGTTTGTCAAAAACTGGGTATTTCAATAAATTGCGAAAAGTCTGTTTTGTCGCCTTGTCGTACTATTACTTACATAGGCGCAAATCTAGATACTATAAACATGTCTGCAAGGCTAACGCATCAAAGGATATCAGACATTCACAAATTGGTATCACTCCTTCTCAACAACAACAGAATCAAAGCCAGGTTAGTTTTAAAGGTGTTGGGAATCATGGCAGCGGCCATACCTCTCCTTCCATTAGCCAGATACCACATGCGGATCCTTCAGTGGATGCTTTTTACTCAATGGTCATACCAAGAACTCCCAATGTCTCACCATTGTGATCACGCAGGCGTGCAAAAAGCATCTCATGTGGTGGATGTCTTCCCCCCAGCTCCTGTCGGGAAGACCCTTTGTTCCACCTCCTCCGGTTGCTACACTGACAACGGATGCCTCCCTGATCGGGTGGGGGGGGCATTATCAGGGCAGGACAGTCCAGGGCACATGGCAACCGAACGAATGCCACTTGCACATAAATGTTCTGGAGATGAGAGCAGTGCTTTTAGCGTTGCAAGCCCTTCAAGACTCTCTTCCCTTGGGAACAATTGCAATCCAGACAGACAATATGTCTGTAGTGTGGTACATCAACAAACAAGGCGGAACCAGATCATACTCCCTGTGTCGAGAAGCACTCAGACTGTGGCAATGGGCGATTTCTTCTCAGCGTTTTCTGATAGCAACGCACATCCCCGGGAAGTCCAATCATATTGCGGACAAGTTGAGCAGAGCTATTCTCATGCCTCACGAGTGGTCTCTGAAAGACTCTGTAGTGAGAGAAATTTTTCTCAAGTGGGGTCAGCCTTGCTGCGATCTTTTTGCTACTCCCCAAAACAGCAAGTGCAGAGAATATTTCACTCTATTCCCTTTACCAGGCCAACCCAGCAGAGACGCTCTAGTCCAAGTTTGGCCCCGGGGACTTCTGTATGCATTTCCTCCTTTCCCACTGATCTCTCAAGTAATTCAGAAAGCTATCGCTCAGAAGGCCTCCTTGATCCTCATTGCTCCTTACTGGCCTCGACAAGTGTGGTTCCCCTTTCTACATCGTTTTCTCTTGGAGCGACCTTGGAACCTGGACCTAGTTCCAGATCTTTTGATCCATCAGTCGGGTCAGTTTCATCGCTCCCTCCCCTCTCTGAACCTCACTGCTTGGTTCCTCCAGTTCCAACCGTAGCCAGGCTTCCTCAATTATCTCACTCTGTTAGAGATATATTGATAGCTTCCCATAAATCTTCCACTCGAAAGATTTATTTGAGTAAGTGGAAACGCTTCTCATATTGGGCACAAGGAAAGGACATAGATCCTTTCACCGCTTCCATCCAACTAGTCCTTGATTTTCTAGCTGAACACTTCCATGCAGGTTCATCTCCATCTACACTTAAGGTTCAATTGGCAGCTATTTCTAACTTCCATGTGGGTATTTCTGAATCTGCCCTAATGTCCCACAAACTTTGCAAAGCCTTTTTGAAAGGAGTTTTTCTTCTCAGACCTCCTATAAGAAATCCTCCTTCTCCTTGGGACCTAAATTTAGTTCTTGCTTCTTTGATTCTTTCTCCTTTCGAACCTGCAGCTTCCTGTTCCTTGAAATTGTTATCATGGAAAACTCTCTCTCTGGTAGCTATTACATCAGCTAGAAGAGTTTCAGAACTTCAAGCACTCAGTTGTCGTCCTCCTTATCTTTTATTTCATAAGGACAGAGTATCTTTACGAACTAACCCGTCCTTTTTACCTAAGGTGGTCTCAACATCAAATCTAAACCAAAGCATTGACCTCCCTGTCTTTTTTCCAGAGTATTCCAATAGGTCTGAACAAAAATTACACTGCCTGGATGTTCGTCAATTGAGGTACTACTTGGATAGAACAAAACAATTCAGAAAATCTGATCAGCTGTTTGTCTCCTATGCGGAAAGCAGAAAGGGACTTTCAGTTTCAAAGGTATCATTATCCAGATGGCTAACATCTTTGATTTCCCTGGTATATGAGATTAGGCAACAAAAATTGCCTAATAAACCTAAAGCCCATTCTACCAGAGCTTTGGCTACTTCTCTAGCCTTCAAAGACAGACTGCCTATTGACACCATTTGTGCAGCGGCTACTTGGGCTACTCCTCACACTTTTATTTCTCATTATAAGTTGGATTTAGCTTCTAGGCATAGAGCTAACTTTGGTTCCACTGTTCTCAGGAGTCTGTTCCGTTAGGCCACCCGGGACAAGGTGCTAGGGACGCGGTCCCATCCAGCAAGAATGAAGGCGAGATAGACAACTTAACATATAGAAGTTATGTTCTTACCATAACGTTCCATGTTAGTTGTCTTCTTCTCGCCTTCTTCTTGCGTCCCACCCTCCTTCCCCCTGGCCTGGACAGACCTAGAGGAGTTGTGATTGTGACCTCTCTTTCTACCACCTCTTTCTTAGACATATGCTATTTTGCATATTTCCTAGTTCAGGATGTAGGTCACCCTTCTTTCTTCCTGTGGTTAGAGGTGGACTTTGTTTACAGTTATACTGTTACTATTATGAGCTGGGGTTAGCTTACAAACGAGATCTGAGGTAACTCTCGCCTAGCATTGTGGGATATAAGGGGAGCCTCGAGCCGGTGGAACCAACTCTCGAGCTTTTAGAGTGGCCGAGTCGGAGCCGAGGTCGGCTCCGAACCCATCCAGCAAGAAGAAGGCGAGAAGAAGACAACTAACATGGAACGTTATGGTAAGAACATAACTTCTATTTATCAACGTCACAAATGCCACCTAAGCAGTCATACAAATCTGTTAAAAACTGTTTGGAATCTTTCAGTACAACTTTGTTCTTATTTAATATAGGTCGCAAATGTTTTTCAACATAGACAGAAAGGTTTTCAGTGATCCAACCCTGACCAGACACTATGGGTCTCATTGGTGGGTCAATGGAGTCTTTGTGAATCTTAGGTAACCCATGTATTGTTGGTACAAGTGGATTCTTAAAGACATAGTCAAACAATTCTTGATCCAAGATATCACCTTTCAACATATCTAATAACATATTGTTTACGTGACTAATAGTGGCTTGCACTATTTGTTCGTTAACTTGTAAATAGAAATCATCTTCCAAGAGTTTAATCATAGCATCATGATATTTGCTAGTGTCCATAACTACTATCCGACCACCTTTATCAGCTGGTTTGATGGTTATGGACTGTAATGACTGGAGTTTAAGTAAGCTAGTCTGCTCCCCTCTAGTCAAATTACCATTCTTCCTATATTTCTTTAGAGAAAAATATTCAAACAAATCATCCTCAGTTAGTTTCAAATATGCCTCAACTAACGGATGATTAGGTGGGACAAAGTTGCTAAGCTTCTTAAACTTTGGTGGTCTAGTAATGTTATTGTCTGTCAATTCACTATCAGTTTTATCATGAAATAGCAGTTTAAGCATAAGATTTCGACAGAAAAGTCTCATGTCTACTACAGTGTCCGTAGTTACTGTGTGCACTTGGTATAAAGTTTAGGCCTTTACATAATAATTTCTCATCACATTCAGTCAACAAATATCCTGAGATGTTATGTATCATAGAATCTGCTGGTATCAACATTTCAGCTGTATCTAATTTACTTTGTTCTTCCACATCTTCTTTATTGTCTGATGTGGTACATACTCCTCTGATAATTTGCGTTTCTGTCTCCCCCTGCTCATAGAGCGTCCCCTTGTTATATTCTTGTCCTTTCGGACTGGGAGGGAAAAGGAGCTCACTTACTACTCCTGTAGTGATGGTGGTATGTACTTTGTGAGGTAACTTGGATCTCACTATGCCGTCATCTACTGACAACCTCTTATTGATCGGTCCCTTCACAACATGTACTGCTGGATATAAGTTAGTTCTGTCTGCAATATTATTCACAGTAGTAGGCTGACTAACTTCTTTATTATTTGTATTAATAGAGCTAGATCCACTCTCACTATGTAAAATAGTAATTACATCATCAGTATCATTGGAAGTAGTAGTGTTATTAATGTTGGCTATATTTTGTACCCTATTACTAGGCGATACATTGTTATGTACACAGTTAGTAATATCCACAGCTTCACAAGCATTATTAACAACATTAATATTTTCAGAACCAGTACTAGGTTCGGAACTCAGTTGTCTAACACTAGTATAGTCATTAGGTTTAATGGTAGCACTATAATGTCCATGTTTAGGCCAAACGAAGACTTGTCCTAAATTAAAATCTCTGTGATCTCTAATTATCTTGCTTCTCTTCTGTTGGAGAAGTTTCCGCTCTAAGGCTGATATTCCATCCAACAGGCTTTCAAATAGTGGTTCTATTACAGTCCTTGGGAAACAAGAAAAAAATATCTTCTGTTGTTTCTTAATGTTATTAATGAGTTTCTCCTCTTCAGAGGCAAAAAAGTCAATAAGTAACTCCATGTACTGTTTGCTTACCTCCAAGTTCAGGCGCTGCCACCTTGAAAGCAACTCTGGATAATGTTCCCCCTGATTGGGCGTGTTTAATATACGTAATCCTCTCGGTACAATTTTTGTGTCCAAACAATAACGAAAATGCAAGCGCTGTGTTTGCAAACGTTTCAAATGTGCAAAGTCTTTCTCTAGACTGTCCAACAGGCGTTGTAGCTCATCCAAGTCGGGTGTCGCCGTATCCGTGTCATCAAAGCGCTCCAAAGCCGGTGCCAGGAAGTGACTGTTGAACAGACGAGATTCTGTTCAAACCTCTTCTGTAGATGAGCGACTGAGCCCAGGTCTACACCTCGGGGCTCATAGTCTAGCTCAATATCTACAGTTTCACTCTGACTCTGCATAATGGAAAAAATAGTGCAAAGGCACAGTAACAAATAAAGTAGCCAAAAATGGCTGTATGCAGGGTAAAGATACAAACAAAAGTTATGCGCTAAGCAAACGCTGTTCACTGGTAGTAGACTCTGCTCCAAAGTCAGCAAGAAAAAATGAAGCTAATAAAACAGGAACAAACCACTTGTTGACAAACAGGATAAACGCCCAGTGCTCCAGAAAAACTTAAATAATATTAATGGAACCAAAAGGAGCAACTAGGCTGATGCAGAGTCACAAGTAGAAATGAAAGGCAAAATCCTCAGGTTAAAATCCAAATGAAAGGCAAAATCCTCAGGTTAAAATCCAACTTTAATTCCACTGCAGGTCAGATAAGCGCTTTCACTCATTCATTTGAGCTTCGTCAGATCATGTAACAAAGACCTTCAAGTACATAGGCTACATTTATACAGTTAAAACATCTCCTATTGGCTGCTTCTTGTTACATATTCATGAGTTAATCTAAGCTTAAAGATATATGCACATATAAACATGTTAAGATGTATAAAATGACAAAGTGAATATAAAAAACATATAAAAACTCTCCATGAACAAGAAGCAGCCAATAGGAGATGTTTTAACTGTATAAATGTAGCCTATGTACTTGAAGGTCTTTGTTACATGATCTGACGAAGCTCAAATGAATGAGTGAAAGCGCTTATCTGACCTGCAGTGGAATTAAAGTTGGATTTTAACCTGAGGATTTTGCCTTTCATTTGGATTTTAACCTGAGGATTTTGCCTTTCATTTCTACTTGTGACTCTGCATCAGCCTAGTTGCTCCTTTTGGTTCCATTAATATTATTTACATTTTTCTGGAGCACTGGGCGTTTATCCTGTTTGTCAGCAAGTGGTTTGTTCCTGTTTTATTAGCTTCATTTTTTCTTGCTGACTTTGGAGCAGAGTCTACTACCAGTGAACAGCGTTTGCTTAGCGCATAACTTTTGTTTGTATCTTTACCCTGCATACAGCCATTTTTGGCTACTTTATTTGTTACTGTGCCTTTGCACTATTTTTTCCATTATGCAGAGTCAGAGTGAAACTGTAGATATTGAGCTAGACTATGAGCCCCGAGGTGTAGACCAGGGCTCAGTCGCTCATCTACAGAAGAGGTTTGAACAGAATCTCGTCTGTTCAACAGTCACTTCCTGGCAATTCGCTTTGGAGCGCTTTGATGACGCGGATACGGCGACACCCGACTTGGATGAGCTACAACGCCTGTTAGACAGTCTAGAGAAAGACTTTGCACATTTGAAACGTTTGCAAACACAGCGCTTGCATTTTCGTTATTGTTTGGACACAAAAATTGTACCGAGAGGATTACGTATATTAAACACGCCCAATCAGGGGGAACATTATCCAGAGTTGCTTTCAAGGTGGCAGCGCCTGAACTTTGAGGTAAGCAAACAGTACATGGAGTTACTTATTGACTTTTTTGCCTCTGAAGAGGAGAAACTCATTAATAACATTAAGAAACAACAGAAGAGAATTTTTTCTTGTTTCCCAAGGACTGTAATAGAACCACTATTTGAAAGCCTGTTGGATGGAATATCAGCCTTAGAGCGGAAACTTCTCCAACAGAAGAGAAGCAAGATAATTAGAGATCACAGAGATTTTAATTTAGGACAAGTCTTCGTTTGGCCTAAACATGGACATTATAGTGCTACCATTAAACCTAATGACTATACTAGTGTTAGACAACTGAGTTCCGAACCTAGTACTGGTTCTGAAAATGTTAATGTTGTTAATAATGCTTGTGAAGCTGTGGATATTACTAACTGTGTACATAACAATGTATCGCCTAGTAATAGGGTACAAAATATAGCTAACATTAATAACACTACTACTTCCAATGATACTGATGATGTAATTACTATTTTACATAGTGAGAGTGGATCTAGCTCTATTAATACAAATAATAAAGAAGTTAGTCAGCCTACTACTGTGAATAATATTGCAGACAGAACTAACTTATATCCAGCAGTACATGTTGTGAAGGGACCGATCAATAAGAGGTTGTCTGTAGATGACGGCATAGTGCGATCCAAGTTACCTCACAAAGTACATACCACCATCACTACAGGAGTAGTAAGTGAGCTCCCTTTTCCCCTCCCAGTCCGAAAGGACAAGAATATAACAAGGGGACGCTCTATGAGCAGGGGGAGACAGAAACGCAAATTATCAGAAGAGTATGTACCACATCAGACAATAAAGAAGATGTGGAAGAACAAAGTAAATTAGATACAGCTGAAATGTTGATACCAGCAGATTCTATGATACATAACATCTCAGGATATTTGTTGACTGAATGTGATGAGAAATTATTATGTAAAGGCCTAAACTTTATACCAAGTGCACACAGTAACTTTACGGACACTGTAGTAGACATGAGACTTTTCTGTCGAAATCTTATGCTTAAACTGCTATTTCATGATAAAACTGATAGTGAATTGACAGACAATAACATTACTAGACCACCAAAGTTTAAGAAGCTTAGCAACTTTGTCCCACCTAATCATCCGTTAGTTGAGGCATATTTGAAACTAACTGAGGATGATTTGTTTGAATATTTTTCTAAAGAAATATAGGAAGAATGGTAATTTGACTAGAGGGGAGCAGACTAGCTTACTTAAACTCCAGTCATTACAGTCCATAACCATCAAACCAGCTGATAAAGGTGGTCGGATAGTAGTTATGGACACTAGCAAATATCATGATGCTATGATTAAACTCTTGGAAGATGATTTCTATTTACAAGTTAACGAACAAATAGTGCAAGTCACTATTAGTCACGTAAACAATATGTTATTAGATATGTTGAAAGGTGATATCTTGGATCAAGAATTGTTTGACTATCTCTTTAAGAATCCACTTGTACCAACAATACATGGGTTACCTAAGATTCACAAAGACTCCATTGACCCACCAATGAGACCCATAGTGTCTGGTCAGGGTTGGATCACTGAAAACCTTTCTGTCTATGTTGAAAAACATTTGCGACCTATATTAAATAAGAACAAAGTTGTACTGAAAGATTCCAAACAGTTTTTAACAGATTTGTATGACTGCTTAGGTGGCATTTGTGACGTTGATAACTTGATTTTTGTAACGTTTGACATCAAGTCCTTGTTTACTGTGTTACCAAATAATATAGGCCTGATTTATATCACTGAGTATCTACTCTTACATAGCGAATATACATCAGTTAAAGTAGACCTCATTGTACATTTCCTTGAACTCATTTTGAATAACAATCTTTTCACCTATGACAACAAGTTTTACCAACAGCGAGGTGGCGTAGCCATGGGCACACCTTGTGCCAACAGCTATGCAAACATGTTTTTGGCATTTTGGGAATTTGAGAGTCTCTTTAATTTAGAAATGTTTAAACAACATGTAACTTTTTATAGACGTTTCGTGGATGACGTTTTTGTTTTATGGAGAGGCAGTGTTGATGATTTGTTTGTGTTCCATACTATATTGAACAACCTCACTGGCTATTTAACCTTCAGTATGAATCACTCTAGAGAGAAGATAGAATTTCTTGACTTTTATATAGAACAGTTAGCATGTGGTTTGATTAATACAGGTGTCTATAGGAAACCTTGCTATTTTAATACTCTATTACAGCGTGATAGTATGCACCCACAGCATATTTTTAAGAATATCAGAGGCCAGGGGATGAGAACCTCTAGGCTAAATGCCACAGAAGAAGGCTTCCTAAGTGAAGTGAGTGACCTCAAGATAAGGCTAGAAGAACGGGGCTATAGCTCACAAGAGATTGAGTCCAACCTCTTAGATGTCAATAAACTTAGACTGAACAGAGCAGCCCCTTATTTTGGACCAGTTATTACTGGTGGATCCATTACAATAGACAATGGTAGAGATGAGAGATCAACTCAACTCATGTAAGGGTTTCTTTACCATATAGTACTGATTGTCCAGCAATCAAGAATATTATTACGAAACACTGGCCTATTCTCTGTACTGATGACACCATCGGTAAACTTGTGGGGACTAAACCCTCTTTTTTATATAGGAACAAATTAAATTTAAGGAGAATGTTATGTTATTCAAAAAGGGATGAATGGTCAATGCCTCTTGAACATACAAAACCATGTGGACGCTGTAATTATTGTAATTCTCTTGACCCCAGTCCATTTTTGAACATCCTGACATGCACACTAACTTTAGCATACGTGCTGTAGCTACCTGTGATACTACTCATATAGTTTATTTGGCAGTGTGCCAAATATGTGATGCATTTTATGTTGGCAAAACCAATCATCGTTTTAAAGACAGGATAAGAGAACATCTTTACCACATTAGGAAGGCTTCACCTCACAATGCCTTAGCTAAGCACGTAGCCCAAGCAGGTCCTGAACATTATTTCCTATTTAGAGCTCTTGAGAATATTAAACCCAGTATACGAGGAGGTGACATCAGGAACCATACTGAGAGTAAGGAGAGTATGTGGATAGTTAGATTGAGAGCAGATAGGGGTTTAGGTCTCAATGAGAGAGCCTCCATTAAACCTATGTTAAACAAACGGAGGAATGTTTGTAGATTTTATAATAAATGATGGAACATATATGTTTTTACCCCTTGAAATAGATTTCTTTTGATATATATATTTATATATACATATTTATTGGAGCATCTTGAGTGTTCATGGAGAGTTTTTATATGTTTTTTATATGTTTTTTTATATTCACTTTGTCATTTTATACATCTTAACATGTTTATATGTGCATATATCTTTAAGCTTAGATTAACTCATGAATATGTAACAAGAAGCAGCCAATAGGAGATGTTTTAACTGTATAAATGTAGCCTATGTACTTGAAGGTCTTTGTTACATGATCTGACGAAGCTCAAATGAATGAGTGAAAGCGCTTATCTGACCTGCAGTGGAATTAAAGTTGGATTTTAACCTGAGGATTTTGCCTTTCATTTCTACTTGTGACTCTGCATCAGCCTAGTTGCTCCTTTTGGTTCCATTAATATTAATAATAATGTTCATTACTTTCATTTGCTAGGTGAGTCTGTAGCTATGTGGTCATTTGGTGTCTGTGTGGAAAAAAAACAGTATTTTAAACATTTTTAGGTTGTATTGTAGCTTGAGTTTCAACATAATTTCTTTCGCATATAATTCATATTGTAAGTAGATTGCAGCTACAAAGGGCATCTGTGGTCTGTTCTTGCCTGTAAAATGTAAAAAAAAAAAAAAAAATGCATGAAAATGGGAATTGGGGATTCTATCATTTATTTGACAAGAGGGAGTCTCTTGTTTTAAAATCTTGGATTGCTGTATTTGTTGTAGTATGAACCGATTTACCCAAGTATTTTGGTAGTGGAAAAAAACATTTGCTGAGATGTAGGATTACTTATGAATTATAGGTGTGTTGGCATGGAAAAGAGCGGGTATTCTTTGAAAAGGAGAAGGGTATGGACAAATGCGAAGGTAAACTGTACAGGACTCAATAGTAATGTTTGCTGTTGAAGTTCTAGAGCATTTGCAATTGCTGATGCTTGCTGCCTTTGTTTTTATTTCAGACTGGAGTAATGCTTACTAGACCTATGCTTAGGCCAGAGGATGGTGACAAAGGAATGCCGCCAATGCCAGGAATGGTAACTATACATTTTTCTTTTTCTACACTAAAAATGTGATTTAGTTGTTTGCATGATCTTGATAAGCTGCAACCATATTGATGCAACTTTACTGACTTTAACCAGCCTTAAGATTGTATTACATACAGGATTCTAACATGTGCTTTACAAGGCAGTACTTGCATACTTTAGATGGTAAAATATTGTGATACCCTCTGTGGCAACAAATGTTCTCCTAGTGGTGCATTAGTGATAGCGTTTCCTGAGAATAAGTTAACAAAATCTATATATCTTTAAGTGTATTGCATCTCATCTCATTATCTTCAGTTATTTGCATAGGTTCATACTTATGTTCATACTAGGCTTGTGGCAGCATAGGTGAAGTCAAATGCGGTTTAGAAAACTGCCACAAGAACTGTAGGAGTGGGAGTAGCTCTGAGCCAGTGTTGATTTTTCAGGGGTAATGGTGGTATGAAAGTGGTACAATCTAGTTGACTTTGTCAAGCTGAGGAGGAGAGAGCATATGTAGTTAGAATTAAGTAGTAATCTATGAGTAGTGCCATTTTGTTACAGAAATGGTCGAGGCAGACGTTTCAAGAAGCTGATGTTAATAATGCATCCTGTGTTAAACAGACTATTTGATGACATGGGTAATAATGCAGCAAAATGGATTATTGATGGACCATACAGAATGACTGTACATATGGGTTATTAGTATCCTGTCTCCTTTTTTTTTGGGGGTGGGGGGGCTCTTGTGTTCCTGATAAGAAGTGAAGGATTCTTGCTGCATGATGTTGGTGCTCTGCTTCCTTGCCAGCCCTCCATCTTGCTGACATGATGCATTACCTGCTGTTCAGCTGTTTGGTAAAAACACACAGCAATATGTAAACTAGTAAGCCAGGTATGTTGTGCAGTAGAGATGTTAACTTGTACGCTGACATTTTCTGATGTATTTTGCTGTGATCTAAATGTACTTCACATAACATATTGCTCCTGGTTCCTTCGGAATTTTTTCTTTTCTTTGTCAGGCATTTATTGCTACATCTTCTTTCGTGGACCTGAAGTTTGCTGCGAGCTATGTATTAGACAGACTGAGCATGATTTACCTGAGTACAAGTGGGCTGATTTTTAGCATATTGTCTTCAAATGTCCTAACATTGAAACAGTAGGAGTTGGTAGTTTGTCAGGTGATAGCTGTGTTGGGTGAAGGAGGATTTTGAAGGTGGTTTAATTTCTTCAAATATTTTGGGTTTCTCACACCATGATGGGAATGAACTCCATTCCTAAGTCAAAGTATGATTAAAGCTCATAAAATTAGTATTGGTTTAAACTTTGTTAGCAAAAATGTTTCTCTTCGCAGCACTCAGAATATGTCCAGAATGGACGACTCCTGCAGTTCATACAGGAGTGATAAGTATCAGTAACTTAATACGACTGTGAATTATTTTTTGAGACCCATCGATCCTACTATTGTTAGAACTGTCTGGGTATCCTCCTTCCGCATTGCCTTAGTTTCTGTCTGCAAATCTTGGTATTTTATTAATTTCTCTATACATAAGACAATGTAATCACTGAGTGTAGCAATTACAGTGGTCATTGCTACTTACATTTTATCATGGACTACTATTTCAGGTATTCTCGCAACTATTTTTTGAGCTGTTGGTAATGGGTGATCCCATGTGATATAAACTTCCTCATTTTTTATAGTGCTTTGTGGCTCATATTTCCAATGCTTCTCAGCTACTTTAATTATATAATGTTTGCACAATCCCCAATGCAACAGTCTTACCGCATTATTATCCCTTTCAGTATATAGGCCTTCTGCCATTAGGGGATCACACCCAGCAACAAGATCTACAACTATTTCCATTTATATGTTTCTCTGATATATTCAATAGACTTTGTAAATCAATGTGAACATAGTCCACTATCCTGGGTTACCAATATTAACCTTTTGTCTTTTGGTTTTATTTTCTCCTTTCCATAATCATTTCTGCATTGGATCCTGATCCAACATGAGGTTTATTCTGCTAGTTTTCTGTACTTTGAACTATATTTATGCATTTTCCAAATTTTTTTGCCTTATCTAATCCTTCATCTTAAATTTTTTTTTTTTTTTTTTTTTTAGCACGTTCAGTAGCTTCCTGATTTTTACCTACTTCTGGTTTGATTTCCATTCCCGCTTGACACCAGTTATGCTTCTGCTAAACTAAGCAGGGAAGTCATCTTAGACTTGTTCTCCTCCTATTTTAAAACGTTCACTGTGTTTGTATCTTGTGAGGTCAACAGGTAATGTATGCAGTCCTGCAATAGCAGATCTGCACATGTAATCACTTTCAAGGAGGGCCGTACCGCCTTCAGAATGGGGAATATGTAGTCTTGGTGTATACTGAATGCCTTCTTGTTTTCCTGTCCAACCAATCCAACACCTTTTGGAGCCAATCGCCCTAAAACTGTAAATTAGGACAGTAAGAGCATATTGCTTTATAGCTTGGGCTTTGCTTCAAGATGTCACTGCTGTTTTCAGTGTTTAATTTTAGTCTTCTAAAATATTATTTGTTTTATTCTCCTTTGTTCATGTCTTATTGTTGATCCTTCACCAGTTCTCAAATATTTGCACACCCCCCTTGCTCAAGTTCTTATGTCACATTTCTGTCCCAGGCTGCTGATTTCTTGGTGCTGCAGCTTTCCTGCTTTAAAGGTTGCTTTTCCACATTTATCAAGACCAAATAACATTCTTGTATCGTCCGAAAAAGTTTTGCTTGCAGTTGTGCTTTCATTTCCTCATCTGAACCATACAGTTTTAAATCATCCACAAAGAATGATGAAAGTCTTTACACTTTGTTGTTTTCTGGGAGCCAAATTATAGCCATGACCTAGTATGTTAAAAAGGTTAATGGGTTTAGGTCGATACAAAAGAAGAGCAGTGGCAGAGTCCCCCTAGTATATCCCCCTTTGAATTTTTATCCCTGGAATAAAAATTTGTCATTTATCATGGCTTAACTGCAAAGTGGTGTGCCACTGTTTCATTGTCGCTGTAATGTAGTCAATCAGTGTAGGGTGTATCTTGTACATTTTTAATCTCTGTTTTATCCATGAATGTGAAGTACTGTCAAAGCCTGTTGTAGTCTAGCCATGCCATACCTAGATTATTCCCGTTTTTACAGTTGTCCATTATGACTTTAACAACAAATGATCCTTTTTTCCATATGACTTTCTTTTGTTACTCTTTTGTGCTATTTGACATGATTTGAGTTTTCTTCTAAATGACTATAAATTCTGGCATCCATTCCAGCATAGAATTTATACATCATCTGAAGGCAAGGTTCACTCTTAAGTAGGAGTATTGTTTTTCCCATTGTTAACCAGGTTGGTATCTGTTCTGGATGCTTATGAATAGGTCTTACTTATGGTAAATCTTCATGTAAAGATGTTAATACTGTTATTCAGAAGTTAGGCGTTACATCTGGGCCTGGGGTTTTCCATTTAAGAGCTTTACTTAACATTGTTTCAATTTCGCTGGCCGTTACTTCATCCGATTTCATATCCTGTACATTGAACTTCTTATTCTTTCTTTTACTACTTCTGTCCATTTAGCATCTTTATGTTCCACATGGTCTTCAGAGATATTTCTCCAAAATGTATCTATTTTCTTTTTTTTTTTTTGTTGTAGTGGTGTTTCAAATCCTTTTTACCTTGTTTCCCATTTCTGTGTAAAACTTTTGGGTCATCAGTAAATTGTTTCATATCGCTAAGTTTTTCTGCCTGTGCTGATCTTTTTAGTTAATTTACAGTACTGTGCATCGCTCGTGTCATGTCTGTCTTTTGAGTATTTTTGTTCAACTATTCCCTCTTCTGTACTCTAATAGTGACACTTCTTGTCTTAATCTCAATATACTTTTCTCTATTCGGTTCTTCCATGATGGCATTTGATTTCTCCCCTTCCTTTTCCTTACTGCCCTGCGTTTTTGTGGTAAGACTTTCTGTTAATTTAGCTGCACAGTAATATATCCTATTTATTTCTGTTATATTGCATGAATTGCTGTGCACTGTCCTAATTACTGTTCATTTATTTTATCAAACTGCTAACTTTTGGGGTTTTATTGACTGTTTTTAGTCTTTCTTTCATTGATCTTAATATGTATGTCCATCTCTATTGTCGTACATTAGTTTTCTTCTAAAATGAAGGCGCATTCTTCTCCATGTTCTGTGGACATTCTACAGAAAGTTCCAGAGCATCTTCCTGTGCCACATTCTCTTCAGTTTCATCCTGGGTCATCCTTTGCTCTTTCATAAGGGAACACTCTGGCTTATCACTCAACAGTATTGACTGTCAGATTTGCCACAGTTTCCGGTTCCTTCCCTTTTTGTGCAACTCCAACTGAACTTATGTACTGGTTTGCTCACATGGCAGCTGATCAGATGTTTCTAACTCCACTGGTTTCCCCTTAATTTGGGGATCCATTGCTGTATCCTGCTGTGGTGTTAAGGTAATCCATAACCACAGTTTCTATTTCTTTAACTTCTCCATTACTGATCCTCTTTTTGACTTTTCCTCTTTGTTTTCTTATTTTTTTTTTTTTGTTTTAAATTTTTATGTATCCGGATGCCTTTGCCTGCATTTCTCTTCAAATAATCTGGTGCAGCTCTTTTTATATTCATAGGTTCATACTAGGCTATCTGCCCGAGGGCATTTACAAGCCTAGCCCATCGTTTTGTGGCTTACGCCACCCCTTTAGTATGGGGAACTATACCCATTATTTTGCTGTGCCTCTGTCGAGCAGTGACACTGAGGTAATCCCTGGGGTATATCTGCGATCTCCCATCCATTGGTCAAGATTTCTCTTGAACAAGGCCAGCGAGGTGCTCTGCCTCACATGTACCGGGATTTTGTTCCACAGCATAGGGAGTCTTTGGGTGATGAATCTATCCCTCCAGCACGTCCTATTAATAGCCGTGTCAAGGTTTAAGTCTCCCGCCCTTGTGGCTCTGATGGATCTAGATTTTTGAGGTGAAGCATATTCATCAAATCTGGGTTTGACATGGCCTTGTATGTTAGGCAAAGGTCACCTCTGAGCAAGCGGTGGCGACTGAATAGAGCTGGAGTTCTTTCAGTCGGGCAGCATAGGACAGATTTTTGAGACCCTTTATCCTTTTGGTGAGGAACTTTGTGGCCTCTCCAGCTGCTGCAAGTGTCGGGTCAGATACATTCCGAATGGGGCATTGTACTCAATCATTGGTCTGATGAGTGATGAGTAAAGGGAGACTATGACCTCCCTTGATCTAGATGAGAATCCCTTCATGATAAGGTGGGCAATGTAGAAGGTCTTCCTAACTACTTTAGCTACATGGGTGTCGAATGACAGACTACTATCAACCTGGGTCCCCAGGTCCCTGATAACTTCTTCTGTGCTCAGTGGATTGCCACCTATTTGGTAGCTAGGGGTAACCTTGTTTTTCCCGAAGGGTATGACTATGCATTTTTTGGCATTTAACTTTAGGCCGTGGCTCTGGCACCAGTTATCCGTTTCTGTGAGACCCTTCTGAAGGATATCTGTGTCAGATGTGTTTTCTACTATGGCGCCCAGTTTGCAGTCATCTGCAAACTTTGTCAGCCATAACCCTCCTGTGTTTGCTTGTACCGGAAAAGTAGATGCCAAACAAGAGTGGGCCCAGGACTGAGCCCTGTGGGACACCACTTGTGACAGGCTTTGAGTCTGACATGGCGCCAGCAGCTCTGACCCTGTGGGTTCTGTCACTCAGCCAGTTTGCAACCCATCTTGTGATGTATGGGTTGACATTTAAGCTGATGAGTTTTTCAATGATACCCGAATGGGGTATTGTATCGAAGGCCTTAGCCAGATCGAGGTAGGCTGTATGGACTGCCTTTCCCTCATCAATGGCTTTGGTGACTGTTTCGAAAAAGTCAACCAAGTTTAAAAGGCATGATCTGCCTTTGACAAAGCCAAACTGGGTTGGATCCAAAGTCTGCAAATTCCCTATGTCTTTATTTATGAGGTCCATTATGATCCTCTCCATGGCTTTGCAGATAAGGCTTGTCAAGCTAATGGGCCGGTAATTTCCAGGGTCGGTGGAGGCACCGCCTTTGTGAAGTGGTACCACAGTTGCAGTGCGCCACTCCTTGCGTACGTATCCAGAGGTAAGACTTTGATTAAACAGCTGTCCTAGCTGTGGGTTTAATTCCTCATTGAGTTCATGGAGCACACAGCCGGGGACACCATCAGGTCCCATGGATGCTGTGTTTTTTGCTTTGGAGAGAGCAGTTCTCACTTGGGCGCTGGAGATGTTTGGGGGGCTGCAATCGTTTGGTATAGATATCTCCCCTTTTGGGAGGGGAGAAGTTTGCACTGAACCTGTCAGCCAGTATGTTGGCAATGTCTGTAGGATCAGTAATCTTCACATCATTTTGAACTAGCTCTGAGCATATCTGGGAGTTTCCTCCCAGGTTTCTAAATATAGCTAAAGAAGGCCTTATGATTGTCTTTTGAGTCTTTAGCTATTTTTCTCTCGAAATTTGCTTTGGATGATTTTATGAGAGCTCTTAGTTTTTACTTATAGTGATCAAGGGTGTCTTACCTTTTAAGGATTTTGCTCTATCTTGTAGTAGCTTCCTCCTTTTGTTGTAGAGTTTGTTTATGGCTGGGGTCCACCAGACTGGACGCTTGCCTTTGGTACAAAGAGTCTTTGTTTTGCTTGGGATTGCCTTATCCATGCAGTCCTGCAGGTGCTGGTAGAAGGCATTTGTAAGTGATTCAGCGGCTTGAGTATTGTTTTCGCCGCTCGGGGCCTTAAAGGAGACCACACTAGTCTTTAGAAGTGTGAAGTCGGCTTTTGAGAAGTTCTTTACTGTGGTCTTTTTTATTTCAGGTGGGGTGGGATGAGGACCTCCAGCGAGATTAGTTTGTGGTCTGATCTCACCAGTGAGGGGTACACCTCCGGTGTTGAACATTGTGCTCCCATGTTCGTGATGATGAGATCAAGTATGTTATCTCCTCTTGTGGGGATGGTGACTAGTTGTTCCATGGCATTTGAGTTTATGAATTCCAGGAACTTTTGGGCTAGGGTGTTTGGGCTTGAGTAGTGTTCCCAGTCTATATTAGGGTAATTGAAGTCACCTAGTATGATGGTGTTTGGTGATACATTTATCCCTCTAGTGTTTTCAGGAAGGCCATGTGAGGTTCCTGAGTTTGTGAGGGTGGCCTGTAACATGCTACAATTTGCAGAGCAGTCTTGCCTATGGTTAATTGCACCTGGATGGTCTCCGATGCATCGTGCGTTGCCACCAGTCTTGAGGTGTGGGTGTCCTTGATGAATATGGATACCCTCCTTTCTTGGTATTGTCCAGATTTTGGGGCGGAACGCATGATATGAGGTAAAACCTGATAGCGCTGGGGTGCTCTCAGGAGCCTTGAACCAGGTTTCTGTCACAGCACAGACATCGATGTTCTCCATACTGAGAAGAGCCTCGAGTGCGTGCATTTTGAGATTTAGACTTCTGGCATTGAGCAGCATTACCCTTAGTTTTTTCCTTTTTGTGTTCTAGGGTGGTAGGTTTAGAATTTGAGCCTTGCCTAAAAAGGCACTATGGGGTGGCAAGAGCCTTTGCCAATATCCGAATCCCAGGGTGACAGGTGCAAGCCGTCCCTTGAAGCAGCGTGGCTTGTCCAGCATGTCATCCCAGGCAGACAGACACTGGATCCCCTTTGAATGACACCAGTGTTTAAGCCAATTGTTAAAGCTGATCATCTTATCTCTGTATTGTGGCATCATTCTTGGTGAAGGTAGGATACTGCTCAAGGTCAGGGTCATACCTGCCTGGGCTACATAATCAGAGAGCTCCTCAATGTCTCTTTTCATGTAGTCCAAGGAGGTACGTCTCAGGTCGTTTACACCAGCGTGGACAATGACTGAGTCATATTTGTACCTGCTGTTGAGAGACCTGAGTGCTTGCGTTATGTGGCGGATTCTAGCGCCCGACAGGCAGCTTACTGTGACCTTCTCCTTACTCAGTCTGGTGAGCGGGACGTCAGTGTGTCTGACTATGGAGTCACCAATGACTAGTGTGTCTGGCATTGTGTTTGGCCTTAAGGGCTGTGACTGTTTGACACTCTGACTGTGAGGTTTATGTGTTGCAGGTGTTGTGTTCTGAGGTGGTGGTTGTTTGGGTGTCTGCTTTGGTGGCCTCTGCTGTTTTGGTAGATTTTTGATCAGAGCCTCCGAGTATGTCTTTGTGTGTTTATGTGTATGATTTGAGGTTGTAATGGTACTATGTGAGACTGGGTCTATAGTGTGTGTGGTAACCTTCTCCTCCTGACTGGTCTTGCCAGTCCTATGTTGAGAGAGCTCAGCCTCCAGTTTGGCCGTATAGTTGCATCTCTCGCATGTATTTGTGTTTTGTGGGAGGAGGAGAGGGTTGTCTGTGTACATGAGGCAATTGTAACATTGCCTCAATATTCCCAGGTTCACCAGCTGAGCAGGAGAGGACACTAGCAACTGATCCTTCGACATGCTAGAAGGAATAGACAAAAAAAACTTTAAAAAAGATTCCGGAGGACGTGGGTGACCGAGAAATGGGGGGTTGCCTTTTTGGGGTACTATCTATGACAAGAGTGCCGTATCAAGGTAATAAGTACTGTAGGAGCAAGTGCTACGTTTAACAGATAGAGAATAGTCTACTTGGAGTCAAGTAGAGATGATCTTTTTAATTATAGGATACGCTGATTAGATCAGTAGTATAGTTCGAGGAAGGTAGTTTTAAGGGAAAATTTGAAGAGTGGACTTTAGGTAGCCCGAATAGTTTAAACCTGCTTAACCGGAGCTGCCCTAGTGTGCAACGGTAGCAACTCCGTGCTAAATCGGGCTAAATTGCGCTAATGCGCGCTAAAGCGTGCTTTATAGCAGGGGGCTGGAAAAGACAGGAAATGACCCAAAATGGCCAATAAACTACAAGTTACTGCCTTAAACCACTCCTCTGAGGACAAATGAAGGAGTTATGGAAATGACCCCTAGTGGCCAATAAAACTACAGTTTCAAGTCAGTAACCACCTCTCCGGGGGGCAGGGAAGCTGCTCAATGTTAGTCACTGCCACTGATGAACACAGAGACCCTCCTTCAGCCCAAGCAAAAATGGCCTCACAGAAACATTCAAACAGTTCAGGAACAGCAAGCCTGTAACTGAACTTTTAACTCTCAGAAAAGTGGGAAACAAGCAAGATTATTTTTTTTGTTTTGTTTTTACAGAGATAGCAGAGGTTCACAAGTAATATCAAGTTATAACAGTGCAGTAAATGACCCCACACAAGAGTGCTAGGTCAAGGACAGAAAATATGCAAGTTTTAAGAAAAACGATTTAAAATTAAGTGCAAACAGGAAATTCAGCAAACAGCTTTTGGTTGTGCTCTAAATACAGCTACTAATACAGAAATCAAGTTTAACAAGCCAGAAAATGCTCAAGCTAGGCAGCTATGCAGAAAAACTTAGCAAATAAACAGAGAAAAAATACTTAAAATCTCAAAAGTGGCTCCCTTCTTCTCTCAGCGTTTTTTCCTCTTGGAGGGTGCTTCACCAACAGCCAACAAGCCTGAAAAGACGCTCAAACCACGAGGCAACTAGGTTTTAAGAGAGGAAGATGGAGTTATGGAAATGACCCCTAGTGGCCAATAAAACTACAGTTTCAAGTCAGTAACCACCTCTCCGGGGGGCAGGGAAGCTGCTCAATGTTAGTCACTGCCACTGATGAACACAGAGACCCTCCTTCAGCCCAAGCAAAAATGGCCTCACAGAAACTTTCAAACAGTTCAGGAACAGCAAGCCTGTAACTGAACTTTTTTAACTCTCAGAAAAGTGGGAAAAAAGCAAGATTATTTTTTGTTTTTGTTTTTTACAGAGATAGCAGAGGTTCACAAGTAATATCAAGTTATAACAGTGCAGTAAATGACCCCACACAAGAGTGCTAGGTCAAGGACAGAAAATATGCAAGTTTTAAGAAAAAAACGATTTAAAATTAAGTGCAAACAGGAAATTCAGCAAACAGCTTTTAGTTGTGCTCAAATACAGCTACTAATACAGAAATCAAGTTTAACAAGCCAGAAAATGCTCAAGCTAGGCAGCTATGCAGAAAAACTTAGCAAATAAACAGAGAAAAAATACTTAAAATCTCAAAAGTGGCTCCCTTCTCTCAGCGTTTTTTTCCTCTTGGAGGGTGCTTCACCAACAGCCAACAAGCCTGAAAAGACGCTCAAACCACGAGGCAACTAGGTTTTAAGAGAGGAAGATGAAGGAGTTATGGAAATGACCCCTAGTGGCCAATAAAACTACAGTTTCAAGTCAGTAACCACCTCTCCGGGGGGCAGGGAAGCTGCTCAATGTTAGTCACTGCCACTGATGAACACAGAGACCCTCCTTCAGCCCAAGCAAAAATGGCCTCACAGAAACTTTCAAACAGTTCAGGAACAGCAAGCCTGTAACTGAACTTTTTTAACTCTCAGAAAAGTGGGAAAAAAGCAAGATTTTTTTTTTTTTGTTTTTGTTTTTTACAGAGATAGCAGAGGTTCACAAGTAATATCAAGTTATAACAGTGCAGTAAATGACCCCACACAAGAGTGCTAGGTCAAGGACAGAAAATATGCAAGTTTTAAGAAAAAAACGATTTAAAATTAAGTGCAAACAGGAAATTCAGCAAACAGCTTTTGGTTGTGCTCTAAATACAGCTACTAATACAGAAATCAAGTTTAACAAGCCAGAAAATGCTCAAGCTAGGCAGCTATGCAGAAAAACTTAGCAAATAAACAGAGAAAAAATACTTAAAATCTCAAAAGTGGCTCCCTTCTTCTCTCAGCGTTTTTTCCTCTTGGAGGGTGCTTCACCAACAGCCAACAAGCTTTCTCCTATGGATAAATATTGCACCATATTAAATCTCTCTTTTTTTTTTTTTTTTTTTTTCTTTCTTTTCTTTCATGTCCATATTTCTTTCTTTTTCAGTGTCTCCTGCTCATCTTTACTTAGGGGGGACTCGTCGTTCCAACATGCTGTGATGTGTTAGACTTTCCTCACTAAATCTGTCACTTCACAGGTATTCCATCACTTCAGCTTCTGTTTTTTAACTTCTGCTTTACTAATCTTCTGTTCTACGTTTCCCCTCTGTGATCTTAGTTTTTGTTTGTATTGTGAAATTTTCTATATCTGGATGCTTTTGCCTGTCATTCCCTTCGAATATCTTTGGGGCTGCTTTTTTTGTATTGATTTAATTTGCATTTCTCCTTTGCGTAAATACTGCATCATATTAAATCTTTTTCTTTCCCATGTCCATATTTCTTTTTTATACCTTTTAAAAATCTTTAGATTTTGTTTTTTATATTTTTGCACTTTCTCAGTTGCTTCTTTCTTTTTTCAAACGGCCCAAGTTTTTTTGATCTATATAATGTTTTTCATAAATCTCTCTTGCAAATTTGTGTTCATTAATAGGTTTGACGTTTTTGGCAGGTTTTTTTTCACAAGTGTTTTTCTTTCTTTTAATTTCTCTCTGTCTTTTTGTATATCTTCTGTTTGGAAAATCTGGGATTATTGCATAATAGTAACCATTTCCCTTTTGTGGACTACTACTTCTATAACGGGGGGCAGCCCACCCCGGAGCCTGGCCTAGCCCCATCATAGGAATGTTTCCACGTGTTGAAGATTTTACATTGTCATTTTCTCCAGTCCTGGCACCAGTACACCTACCTGGATTGGGCACTTTTTTTATCCTGGGTCTTTGGTACCCAGCTGTCTTTTTAAACCTTCTGCCAGTGATGTATGTTGTATAAAATACAGCCTATGTATTAGTGTCGTCTTGGTGAGATTTTGTGAAAAACTGGGTCCACCTCCTGAAAATGTTTAACGAGACTTGAGGATGAATTCAATTCCAGCAGTACTGCTCTCCTGTACTTTCCAATTTGTCATCTCTCTGCATTTGGACCGATGTTTGCACTGTATGAGGTGCTTGATAAAGAGGTGGTCTGTTTTGAGTTTAAGTGAGCATTGTAGTTTTGAAGGAAGCATTGCATGATGCTTGGCTGAACATTGAACATTTAAGTGCATTAAAGTTGTTGAGGCTTGCACAAATTAAGGTATAAGGAGCTGCTTTTGTAAGGTGTGAGGCAGTAGTTTTTGAATGATGATATAGGTTGTATGAAAAGTGGTTTCGGTTCATTTGCTCTAGAAGCTCACTAAGATAATTTAAGATACTGAGGCATGTGTGTATTCAAAAGAGCTTCATTGCACAAGGATGTAATATAGTTGTATCTAAATATAGTGCGACAACTGTTGAGTAAGAGGCTGGGGCAACTTCATATGAGTGTATAGTATGGAAGCAAGTCATTTGTTAGTATTTAGTGTAGCATTAGTGAAGCTTGACTGCCTAACATATGTCAACTAATGTAAAATGGGCGGTACACAACACAGTGCAAACAGCTTGACAGTAGCTTGTCAATGTATTGCTTTATTGGTAGGGTAAAGATGCCTGGCTTTTCAGTCCAGACGTTTTGGATGGAATTGTTTCAATCCCTTGCACTTCTGGGAATAGATACCACCTGTTCTTTTAGACTTGTAGGATGTTTATTTGATTGTCATGTCATTAATGCAGTTTTCTCAATTTAATTTCAAATGGAATGCTTCCCTTTTTAGGTGTTTCTCTTGGGACGGTGTTCTGCATTTTATATATTTAAGTGTGCTTAAATATGGTTAATACTTGCGGTCCTTGACAAGCTTTGACAGACAGAGTTTGCCCTCAAATTTCCATCTCCCAGTGTGACAATTTATTGTTGGGCTTCATGTTTAATCTGTACCAGAGCCGCCTTGTTTCTTAGTGTAGGTAAATTTGACCACTGTGAAAAGAACAGAGTGGAACTTTAATTTTGGTGTGTCCATTCCAGCACAAGTTGTGATGTTTGTATTAATTTTATTTTTTATTGCTTTTCTTGCCCATGAAAGTCCAACTGGGTAATATACACCTTTTCAGGGGAAGTCCAGATACAGAGCGAAAGTGACCTACATGAGTAGAGTGAAATCATTTGAGTATGTAGTAATGAGAGAGAGATTTGAGCATACAATAATGAGAAAATAAAAACATTGACAAGATGTATGCATATGAATATTCAGCATACAGTGGATATAAAAAGTGTACACACCCCTGTTAAAATGCCAGGTTTTTGTGAAATAGAGAGTGACCACAATTAAATAATTTCAAAACATTTCCCCACCATTAATGTGACCTTTAACCTGTACAGTTCAATTGAAAAACAAACAAATCTGTAGGGGAAAAATATAAAAAATAAACATACAATAAGCTGGTTGCATAAGTGTGCACACCCTTAAACTAATACTTTGTTGAAGCACCTTTTGATTTCATTACATCATTCAATCTTCTTGGTTGCACACCTGCCATCAATTAGTGAGACTCTGATTAACCCCAAATAAAATTCAGCTGTCCTTGCAGGATTTACCTGACGTGTAATCTGTTGCCTGCTACAGCAAAAGCCATTGTTCGCAGAGAGCTTACAAAGCATGAAAGGGATCTCATTGTTGAAAGGTATCAGTCAGGAGAAGGGTACAAAAAATGTTCACAGCATTGGGTATACCATGGAACACGGTGAAAACAGTCATCTAAAAGTAGGGAAAATGTGGGACAATAGTGACTTTGCAAAGAATTGGACATCCCTCCAAAACGGATGAAAAGACAAAAACTGGTCAGGGAGGCTGCCAAAAGACCTACAGCAACATTGAAGGAGCTGCAGAAATTTCTGGCAAGTACTGGTTGTGTACTACATGTGACAATATTCTCCATATGTCTGGACTATGGGGTTAGGGGTACAAGATGGAAGCCTTTTCTTGCACAGAAAAACATCCAGCTAAAAGTTGCAAAACAGTACAGTCTCCCAAAAGCATGTAGGGAAAATGTGTTATTGTCCGAGACTAAGGTTGAATTTTTTTGGCCACAATTCCAAAAGGTACGTTTGGTGCGAAAACAACACTTTGCATCACCAAAAGAACACCATCCCCACGGTGAAGCATGGTGGTGGCAGTATTCATGCTTTGGGGTTACTTTTCTTCAGCTGGAACTGGGGCTTTTAGTCAAGGTGGAGAGAATTATTAACATTTCCAAATACCAGTCACTTTTGGCCCAAAACCTTCAAGCGTCTTATAGAAAGATGAAGAGGAATTTCACCTTTCAACACGACAATGACCCCAAGCATACATCCAAATTAACAAAAGAATGGCTTCACCAGAAGAAAATTAAAGTTTTTGAATGGCCAGCCAGAGCCCAGACCTAAATCCAATAGAAAATCTGTGGGGTGACCTGAAGAGGGCTGTGCACAAGAGGTGCCCTCACAGTCTGACAGATTTGGAGTGCTTTTGCAAGGAAGCTTGGGCAAATATTACCAAGTCGAGATGTGCCATGCTGATAGCATTCATCCTACCCAAGAAGACTGAATGCTGTAATTAAATCAAAAGGTGCTTCAACAGAGTATTGGTTTTAGGGTGTGTACAACAGAGTATTGGTTTTAGGGTGTGTACACTTTTTATGCAGCCAGCTTATTGCACATTTTTTGTTATATATTTTTTTCCCCTAACAGATTTGTTTGTTTTTCAATTGACTTGTACAGGTTATAGGTCACATTAAAGATGGGAAAAGTTTTGAAAAGATTTTATTGTGGTCTCATTTTTTTTTTGTATCACAAAAACCTGGCATTTTTACAGGGATGTGTACACTTTATATCCACTGTGCAAGTACTATAATCGAGTTACAGGCAGTACAGTAATATAAAAAAATCAGTCCGTATAGATCAAAGCGGGTGTTTGCATTATTAAACTAAGAGTGGCTGCTGGCCTGGTAAACCCTCCTGGGTCGTTCAGGAATATTCAAATAAGGGACTAATCTTTAAGCTTTGGGATTGGCTCCTTGTTTTTCCTTGTTCCAGATTTTCCTTCAGCTCCCCAGCATCGTCTTTAACTGGTGCTAAGTAACTGACCTTTTGAGTATAATGTATTAGAGCAAGAACACTCGTTTTTATCTGCCTACTTAACTGAATAATCGACTTGAAACTTCAAGGTGTCTTTGTTCCTCTCATTGGGAGGGCATCAGAATATCTCCTAGAATTGCAAGTGAATGATTTTATCTGGAGTAATCGTAGGTTATAGAAAAGTATTAGAAACGGAATGCCTGGTCAAAATAAATGGGCCTTTTTTGGGAGGAAACACGTTTTTACTTACCCAGGATAAAGTGAAGTTTGTTAAATATGGGACCATAGAACAAAAAACACATGGTGCCCCCCCCCCATAACTCACTTTATTGGAACCTTGGTTTTAGG
Source organism: Protopterus annectens (assembly GCF_019279795.1). Taxonomy (NCBI): domain Eukaryota; kingdom Metazoa; phylum Chordata; order Ceratodontiformes; family Protopteridae; genus Protopterus; species Protopterus annectens. The sequence continues at coordinate 406,822,682 of NC_056738.1, forward strand.
ATTTTTTATTTTTAAAAACCAAGACTTCTTCAGAATCGAAGCAGCAATGGGACACTTGTTTTTGTTCTTTTGATTTCAGTTCTTTCAGTTTAGTTGTGGAGTTTCTCTTTTTTTCTTAGTAAATATAGGACCATATTGTTAGACTTGAATGATTTAAAATGGAGAATTAAAGCTTAAAATCAAATTAGCTCTGTTTTTGAAATGTGGTATGCAAGACATCAACGGAGTCCATATGAGAGCACTTGAGATGGGTAGTGGGAGGATGCTTCCTTTTGTCTTTCTTCTGTGTGCAACACCAGTAGTCTGTAGGTCATTTATCATTGCAGTTATGATGGTCTGTTTTTGTTGTAACAAGTCCTTTTCAGTTCATATTTTAATTTGAATGTACCAATTTCTGTTTACTTTTGGTATTAAGAACAGTTTGGTATATTTTTCTGTACATACTTGGTGATATGTCTTCTGTTTACTTGTCATGTTAGGGGTGTTTGTAATTAATTTTCTGTATAGCTGATCTTTTTTACTTTTGCAGATGCCTGGCATGCCGATGCCTCCACCTCATATGGGAATGCATGGCATGCGGCCTCCACCTGGAATGGGAATGCCATTTGCAATGGGAATGGCACCACCACCTCCTGGTATGGGGCATCTTCCACATCTCCGTATGCCGCCACCACCACCACCTCCTAGAGAACACCCAGGTCTTTCAGAAGAGGACAAGATGAAATTAGCACAGCAGCAGGCAGCAATGTTGATGCAGCAGCAACATGAAGAAAGAGTCAAGCAACAGCAACAGGTATGTTCAGATCTCTACCTTGCACAATGTAGTATCAGAGTGTATTGATGAGAGCAACTGAGGTCCTTCTGTCCAAATGAAATGAGGAGCTTGAAGATGTGCTGATCCATTCCCATTTGATTTTGGTAATAGTCATGAAGTGGCACGTTAAAATTCTGTATTTAATGTTACAGGTAATGTTGACTTTCACTCTACTCTGTGACATTTAAAGAATGTGTGACGTTGGGGGTAGTCTGTTTCATATTATTAAAATCATAGGGAGCAGAAATGACAGGTACACTGTAATATCTGATGTTAAGTTGTCAATCTCTCCTTCATTCTTGCTGGATGGGTTCGAAGTCGAACCTCTGCTCCGACTCGGCCTATTACGAAAGCTCGAGAACTATTTTTACCGGCTCAAGGCTGTCCTGTGTCCCATAATGCTAGGCGTGATATACCCAGATCTTGTTTGCCGCTTCAGCTACGAGGTTGTGTCTTTTTGCCAGCTCAAGTTGTATTAATATTTTTAGTCAGCTTTTTGAGATTAAAATATTAGCGATAGTGTTTTTTTTTTTTTTAGTTACTACCCTTTGATCCCTGTTTAGGATTCCCTCTTAGGTAGTTTTTGATACTGTTTTTTCCCCTCACCTAATAGTTAGGCCCTTGGCCAATCCCCATCCATTCTTATTTGTGTGTGTGTTTTTGCCTTCATAGAGTGTATTAAAAAGTGTGGGGTTTTGTTATATTTTTTCCTAGCCTGTTACTTTTGTGTGTGTGTGTGTGTGTTTGATTGTGACTAGACAGTCATCCCTTTTTCAGGATGTCTAAAGACACTAAGGTCTCGGGCTTCAAGAAGTGTGACTCGTGCTGTCAGAAGATGTCTCTGATAGACGGTCACACTTCTTGTGTATATTGCTTGGGCCCCTCTGTACCTGCAGGACTCTTGTTTTGTCTGCCATGCGTTCAGTCCAAGAGTCCTGCAGGAACGCAGGAATAAACTTATTTTGAGAGGCTTGTTAAAGCCTGAAGGTTCCCTGGCTAAGCCTTCGTCGAGTAAACCTTTTAAGCCTGCCAAACCGTCGGCTCCATGTTCGGAGCCGTCGCTGGGCGGTGCTACTACTACCACTGCATCTGTTCCGACCGGAACCGATGATTCTAGGCCTCAGTTGGCTCCGACTCTGCTGTCGGAGCCATCTTCGAGCAAGAAGCGTTCCAGGTCTCCTTCCCTGGAATCTGTCCACTCTGCTCCGAAGTGTCCCTTGTTATCGGAGCGGAGTCACAGGTCCCATTCCTCTCGGTCTTCCAGGCTGTCGGACCATGACCTCAAGAGGGTGGTTAGCAAACTACTTAAGTCGCAAGCACTGGCCCAAATGTTGCATAGCCCTCCTCATCAGGCAGTGGCTTTAACTACTCCCTCTTCGATTCCTCCTCCAACTCTTCCTGTGAGTTCGGAGCCGGAGATCGTAGGGGTCGGGAACGTCGGAGCAGATACCACCCGTTTCGGCTCCCTCGTCGGCTCCGATCTTTTCCTTGGTTCCATCCTTGGAGGGATCCGGGCGCCGGGACTCTCTCGTCGGCTCCGAGGGGATGAGTGGCATCGGACCCTTGTCCGACCCCTTTCTCCCTCTCGGAGCTTAGGCGCAGGTGAGTTCGGCCCCGGCCTCGAAGCCGTCCCTCTCGGTGCCGGGAGGAGTCCTTGTCTCTCCGGAGCGGGGACCCCCTTCCCTGCCTGATAGGGGCGCCTTTGAGGTCATGAAGAGTGTGTTGGCCCCTGTGCCTTCTCCACGGTCGGCTCCTTCAGCTCCTCCCTCTATGGTGCCTGCTTCAGTCTCTACCCGCTCTCTCGATCCCGAGCGTGGAGAACCGACGCTACAGGTAGCCCCATTGGGCGTATCCTCCTCTTCTGAGGCCTCCCCTCGAAAGAGAAAATGCAAGAGGAAGCATATAGACTCCCCTGAGACAGTCACATCGGACACTGACTTGTATGACTCAGAAGGGTCCCCAAGGTCCCCCTCTGAGGATGTCTCATTTTCTGACATCCTGGAGATTCTTAAGCAGAGGGGAAACTGGTCTGCCCTTAACCCTTCTGAGGACGAGTCGGTGTACCTGGATGCGTTCGGTTCTCGCCCTTCCACCTCCTGGGTGTCCCCGCTCAAGGATGTGGTGGCTCGAAAGGTGTAAACTGCTCCAGATACTATGGAACCAACTCCCCGGAGGCCTACAAAATTTATTACAGCCCCTTCTGACAAGCAGTTTCTAACTAAGGGCGTCCCTGTTGATGCCATGGTGGTGGCAGCCACTAAAAATGACTGACCCTTCAGTACCTGTCCGTCCTCCTAATAAGGAATCTAGGACTATGGACAGGTATGGCAAGCAGGTGTTTTCCTCAGCGACCTTTGCTATGCGTTCGCTGAATTATTTGTGCCATTTCACCCGTCTCCAGAGAGACCTTCTCAAGGAACTGGGTGATACCTTACAGGACCCATCAGCTGCGGGGTCTCAGGAAAAGATCACCTCCCAGCTGGGGACTCTAAACTCTATTGTAAACTCCTCCATGCGGCTCATTTCCTATGCAGCCGATGGAGCGAGTAGGGCTGCAGGCACGGGTGTCGCTCTAAGGAGACACGCCTGGATGCAGCTTTGCAACTTTGCTGACCCCTTCAAGACGTCCTTCACTAACACCCCCTTTGATGGTTCTGCCTTGTTTGGACCTCAAGTGAAGGATACATTGACCAGGTGCGAGCAGGAAGGCAAGACTCTCTGTGCCGTAGGAGTCCGTTTTTCTACCCCTTCTAGACCATACCCCAAGGGTCAGAAAGGTGGGAAAATGTGGTTCCGCAAAGCTCAGGGAGTACTGCCTGACGCAAGTGGTGAGCTTCCCTCTAGAGGCAGAGGAGGGAACAATAATAGACGCCGCCCGAGGGGCAGGGGGGGTCCGCAGAATCAGGGTAGCAGAGAATCCTTCTCTGACAAACCCTTCCAGCACCCCTGAGGAGCTGCCCGACTGTCCACCTTCGGAGGCAGTTGTGGGAAGACTATCACTGTACCCAGAAGCCTGGCATTCCCTCACGCAAGACATTTGGGTACAGTCCATCATATCCGAGGGTTACAAAATTCCCTTTATTCATACCCCACAACCGCCAAAAGGGCCCCTTCCAGACGTTCCACCTGGTCTGAGGGATCAAGCAGCACTAGAAATTTCAAAGTTGCTACAAAAAAGAGCCATCCTGCCAGTCCCAGCAGACCAGCAAGGATCCGGAGTCTACTACAAGTTCTTTTTGGTACCAAAAAAGACAGGGGACTGGAGACCTATTTTGGATCTCAGCAGACTGAGCAAGTCTGTTCAAAGAACGAAATTCCGGATGGTCACGCTTCAGTCCATTCTACCCTTCCTGGGTCAGGACAATTGGATGTGCTCTATAGACCTTCAGGATGCGTACTATCATATCAAAATGAACAGGCGCTCCAGGAGGCTTCTCCGCTTCTGGCTGGGAGCCAGTCACTACCAATTCAGAGCCTTGCCCTTTGGCCTCACCACAGCCCCCAGGGTGTTTACCAAATGCATGGCAGTGGTTGCGGCTCACCTGAGACGAAAAGGATTCCAGGTGTTTCCATACTTAGACAACTGGCTCCTTACTGCCACCACCAAGCGTCAGCTACTTCATTCCAGAGATTATACCCTCCACCCGAAAAGTCTGCCTTGTCGCCTTGTCAGTCTATTACCTTCATAAGCGCCGTTTTAAATGCTGTTGTCAGCAAAACTGCCTGTACAAAGGATTTCAGACATTCGAGGTCATGTTCAAATCCTACTACAAGAGAGCAGAGTCCAGGCCAGATTCGTACTAAAAACCCTAGGTCTCATGGCAGCAGCTATCACATTACTCCCCCTAGCTTGCTTTCACATGCGGATCCCGCAATGGATGCGGTTTTCCCAGTGGTCCTTTCAACAGCTTCCAATGTCACACAGCATTCTAATCACTCAGTCATGCAAAAGACACCTTTCGTGGTGGATGGTCTCCCCTCAGGTTCTTCAGGGCAGATCCTTTGTCCTTCCTCCTCCTGTGGCTACTGTGACAACGGATGCCTCCCTGATCGGGTGGGGGCATTTTCAGGGCAGGACAGTCCAGGGCACATGGCAGCCTTTCGAAAGCCACCTACACGTAAATGTCTTGGAAATGAGAGCGGTATTTTTAGCGTTGCAGGCCCTTCAAGACTCTCTACCCACCGGGACTATTGCAATTCAGACAGACAATATGTCTGTAGTGTGGTACATCAACAAGCAGGGCGGAACCAGGTCCTACCCCCTATGTCGAGAAGCACTCAGACTGTGGCAGTGGGTGATCTCTTCTCAACGGTTTTTGGTAGCAGCGCATATTCCCGGGAAGTCCAACGTCATAGCAGACAGGCTGAGCAGAGCCATTCTCATGCCCCACGAGTGGTCTCTCGACCAGTTAGTAGCGGAAAAAATCTTCAGGAGGTGGGGGTCAGCCTTGCTGCGATCTTTTTGCAAGCCCTTAAAACAGCAAGTGCCCAGACTTCTTCACCCTCTTCCCTCTCCCAGGTCTTCCCCCCGGAGATGCTCTAGTCCACGATTGGCCTTCTGTATGCCTCCCCCCCCTTTCCCTTAATTACTCAGCTAATCCAGAAAGCAACTGTTTTGAGATCCAGAATGATCCTTGTTGCCCCTTACTGGCCTCAACAAATTTGGTTCCCGTTCCTGCAACATCATCTACTAGATCAACCCTGGCATCTGGACCCAGCGCCAGATCTTCTGACACATCAGTCGGGCGGGCTGCATCAATCTCTCCAGTCTCTCAACCTCACAGCTTGGTTGCTCCACTTCCAACCCTAGCCAGGCTTCCCTCAATCTCTCATTCAGTTCGTGACATCATCCTCGCTTCGCACAAGTCTACTACCAGAAAGACTTATGCTAGCAAATGGAAGCGTTTCTCTGTTTGGGCAGGGGAGAAACAAGCTGACCCTTTTACAGCCCCTGTCCATACAATCTTAGAGTTTTTGGCAGAACTTTTTCAAATGGGATCTTCTTCAGCCACCATCAGAGTTCAGTTGGCAGCCATTGCGAATTTTCATGTTGGATTGTCAGAGACCAGCATTATGTCTCACAAACTTTGTAAAGCCTTTCTAAAAGGAACCCTCTTACTTAGGCCCCCGGTAAAAGATCCTCCCCCACCATGGGACCTAAATTTGGTGCTGTCGTCTTTAATTCTCCCTCCCTTTGAACTTGCGGCTTCCTGTTCATTAAAGTTGCTCTCTTGGAAAACTCTGTTTTTAGTAGCCATCACTTCAGCGAGAAGGGTATCAGAACTTCAAGCCCTTTGTGTTCGCCCTCCTTACCTTGTTTTTCACAAAGACAGAGTGTCACTTTTTACCCAAAGTACTCTCTGAAAGAAATCTGAATCAGACCATCGATCTTCCTGTTTTCTTCCCACTTTATACCAATAGGTCTGAATGGAAGTTACATTGTCTAGACGTTCACCGTCAATTGCGCTTCTACCTGGATAGAACCAAGCAGACGAAATCAGAACAGCTCTTCCTGTCTTACATGGAAGGGAAACAAGGCCTGCCAGTTTCCAAAGTAACCTTGTCCAGGTGGTTGACCTCTGTCATTCTGTTGATTTACCAATTGAGGCATGAAGAGCTCCCTATTAAGCCCAGAGCTCATTCAACCAGAGCATTAGCTTCTTCAGTAGCCTTTCAGGCAAGATTGCCAATGGACTCCATTTGTGCAGTGGCCACATGGGCCTCTCCTCATACCTTCATTTCTCATTGCAAGCTGGACATGACCTCTAGAAGTAGGGCTGATTTTGGTTCCACTTACTCAAGAGTTTGTTCCATTGAGCCACCCAGGACTAAGGTGCTAGGGACGCTGTCCCATCCAGCAAGAATGAAGGCGAGATTGACAACTTAACATTGAGAAGTTATGTACTTACCATAATGTTCTATGTTAGTTGTCTTCTTCTCGCCTTCTTTCTTGCGTCCCACCCTCCATCCCCCTAGCCTGGCAAGACCGAGAGTATCTTCTGAGATGTGTTATCATGAGAGTTATCTCCTTAGCTACCTCTTTTTCTTGGTAGCTCTTATAAGAGTTTTGTATACCTAGATGTATATTCTCAGTCATGGTGGGGACATGTATGTCCATAGTGTTGGCTATCAAACGAGATCTGGGTATATCACGCCTAGCATTATGGGACATAGGATAGCCTTGAGCCGGTAAAAATAGCTCTTGAGGTTTAGTAATAGGCCGAGTCGGAGCCAAGGTTTGGCTCCGAACCCATCCAGCAAGAAAGAAGGCGAGAAGAAGACAACTAACATGGAACGTTATGGTAAGTACATAACTTCTCATTCATCAACAAAGTGCAGGAATGAAATAAACATCCTTGAGAAACATTGTGCAGCACTAACTTCATTAGTTTTTTTTCTCCCTGAATGATGAAAAGGGCTGATGGCAAATAATTCTGTTTATCAGCATTTTAACATGCATGGAGGCAGAAAGGACTACTACTTTCCTAGAGGTTTCTCATAAGATTGATTCAGATAGATCGATTTACTTATTTACTTTTATTTATTAACTTACTTTATTTACTTACTAATTAGGAAAGTCTTGACTTTTCCCTTTATAAGATATTAGTACTTAGTGATGCTGGGGTGCCTTCTATGCGGAGTCTGCATGTCCTTCCTGTGGTCGCGTGGGTTTCCTCCAGGTGCTCAGGTTTCCTCCCACATCCCAAAGACATGCAATAGGTGGATTGGACACTCTAAATTGGCTGTGTGTGTGTGTGTGTGTGTGTGTGTGTGTGTGTGTTGTGTGTGTGTGCTGGGCTGGCAACTCAACACCGTAAAACTTCTCTGCCAATTATGAGCGGACAGATGATCCGCTGTGACAACCCCTAACCGGGAAAAGCCGAAAGAAGAAGTAGTACTTAGTGATGCCATTTCCAGTTGTGAGAACATTGTTAGAAAGTTGTGCATGTCACCTTCTGCCAAGTTTATCACCAATATTAGAATATTTGAGGCAGAAAAAGGCAAAATAAAATAAAAGTGGACAGTAAATGACAGTATTTCCCTCAAAAGAAAGTCAGATTCCATTGTTTAGTATCAAAAACATTGCTGCTGTGGCAGTAACAACAACATGTCACACACAAAGCCATGGCTGAGAAGTAAATGTAAGTGCAACAGAGGAGATGTTTACCCTTCTTTGTGAGTGAGGGGGATGAGAGTAATAGACTGTGTTGAATAATGAAGCAAATTAGCAGGGTTACTTTTGTTAACTGGTAAGGTCAGTCCTCATATGGTTGCTGAATACTGTATCTTTTTCATGGTAGGTTGCAAAAATAACTGATGGTACTCTCTCTAGATTACAATCTTCAATGGCACCACTCTTTTACTTTTAGATTGCCAAAAGATTGGAACACTTTGGAAATGAAAGTGAGCAGGGATGGAACTTTTGTTATACAACAGTCTCTGCTGTTTGGTACTGATGCTTAAATGATGCTCTCTAATCAGCAGCTTTAATCGGAAATGAAAATTCTAATCAAATTTTTTTTTTTCTTTCTCTGTGTCGTGGAATTATTACAATGCAACAGTAATTTTAAAAGATCACAGCAATATCAGCTTTGGAGCTCTTAGACCCTTAGCTCTGAGCTGACTGGCCTGGAACTGCTTTAATGCAAAAACTAGTCCTGAACTAGTCTTACACACACACACACACACACACACACACACACACTACATGAGACTAGGCTTTAATGCCAACAGTTAGACCATTTTAAACTGCAAAATACAGTACCACTATGTACTGGAATTAGTAATATCAGCTTAAAGACCTTTAGCTAAAACAAATGCAGTTTATTAAAATGAATTTAAAATCAGTTCAAGAAATGAAAACACTTTTTTTTTTTTTCTTTCTTTATGTAATGGAATGTATGGAGGGTGGCCTAATGGTTAAGGTGTTTGCCTTACAAACACAAGGTGCAGGGTTCAAGTCTCACAAGGGAAATTGGCTAGGCTTAAAATGGCTCATAAGGGCAGTTAGCTTAGTACTAATCTATGAACCTTTGAACCATTGCAATGCCAAAGATTATTATGAAGAGTGATAGTTACTTGTCTAATGCCAGGATCTGTCAGATCACGTATATACTTAAGTCCTTGAACAGCAAGTACCAGTATCACTCTTATTGTTCATGCTGGTGTCAGTGACATTACCTCCCTGTACTGTATGAATAGAAACATGATGGACCTGTCAGAGTGTGTGTGTGTGTGTGTGTGTGTGTGTGTGTGTGTGTGTGTGTGTGTGTGTGTGTGTGTGTGTGTGTGTGTGTGTGTGTGTGTGTGTGTGTGTGTGTGTGCAGGGCAGGTGTGAGTCTAGCATTAAGCAGTGTTCTACCATCTCCAAGGATGATGCTGTGATGCAAGCAAAAATAGACTTCAATAAATTGCCTTAGCTTTTGGTGTCATTAAAAGGGGGTCCAGTATTTGTCAGCCTGAGAGGATGTGATCGACAGACCACGCTGCTTTGCTGGGGATGGCCTGCATATATCCCCTTTCGGGTTTTGATTATTAGCAATGACCGTGTCCACCCCAATACTGGAATTTTTTTTGGCAGTACCAACCTGATAAGCCTGCTAACATTACAAAACAAGCAAAGGAAAATATGAAGTTGTTTCTGATCAGTACTAGGAGCCTAAATAAGAAACACCACTCCCTACAAGTCCTTCTCATACTGTAGGACGTTAATATCTCTGTAGAGACTCAGACCTGGTTTAAAATAGCAGAGAGCACTTAAGCTGTGCATGGCTACAATACCTTCCACACATTTATACAAGCTAATTCACAGGAGGTGAAGAAGGTGTGGGGTGTCTAGAGTCTAAAGCTGGTAAAGCAGTATGATGCGATTTGAGCTTCTTCGTGTCAGAGTAGCCATCAAAAAGGTCTCTTGCCATATATTAGCTAGCTGTAGAACTCCCTCTATAACACAAGAAAGGCAATGCCTATCTGCAGGAACTGGAATCGCTGAGTATTAATCTCTCATTACCATTTTCCTAGGTGATTAAATCTATCAAACTGTAGACTGGGAAACCTACACCACCACTAGTGCACAAGCACAGAGATTCTTGGACTTTATCATTACAAATGCGCTGGAACAGTTGAGTACCCACTAGGGGGAATATATTGCCCTTACTAATGTGGGAGCATCTTTCACCGTCCCTTGCATATCTTTATCACTTGCTAAGCCTGACTATAAAGCCGTCTCCTTTGAAATAAAATTGAAACCAGAGATCCTTTCCATCCACGGTACCTTTAGATATTCCCTAGTCTATAGTTGGACAGTTAATGCCACTGAATATGCTGAAAAATACACCATCACATTATACCAGTATGTAAATGGATGCGTGGCTGCAGCTGTACCCTGTGGGCTCCAGAACAAACCACTGAAAGAAACCCACGTGGTGGAACCATAATATCAAAAAGCTTTATAATTAAAGGGAAGAAATTTGACTGAAAGTAATTCCCAGAATGTTAAAGGAATGTTTAAGTCCTTGCCAGCAAAACATCTCGGGAGCTTAAACTCTACCAAAGCCATGTTTAAGGCTAAAATAGCTACCCTAGCCAAAGACCATCATAAGGCATTTTTTAGTTGTTTGATGCTTTGTGCTTTTGAGATTTACAATGTGTTGAGCTGCTGTGAGACTGAAGATGTATCAAGCCCAGTAAATTTTAGCTCTAATTTTACCCCTCTGTCTGTCCCTCAAGATGTGCCTAAAACTGGCTTGCCTGTAGCTATCACACAAGACCAAGTCCTAAACATGTTATCCAATGCTAAAAATACTCTATTGATGGGTCCTGACAATATCCCTGGATGCATTTTAAAAACTTGAAGCATATTTTAGCTATACTCCTAACAACACTGTTCAGGCTCTGCCTCCATACAGGTTTTCTACCAAGTGAATGGAGTATAGCTACAGTCATTCCGGTGCGTACGGGAAGACCTTCACGTACTTATAAATCTGACCAGCCTCGTATGCACAGCCATGGAAAGACTTCTTCTCATGGAACTAATCAGTCAGGGCATAGGGAACATTCAAACACTGTACCGGTCTGTCTGGATTCATCAGGGGCAGGTTACCAAGCAATGGATGAAGGTAGTATAGTACACACTGCATACTTTGACCTGGCCAAAGCTTTTGCTACAGTTCTGCACTTGGGCATAATAGGAAAGCTAAATAAACTTGGGGGGGGGGGGTCCTTGCCAACTTGCTCACAGACAGGAAACCAAAAAAGGGGAAGTTAGCTCCACAAAGAGACCAGTCACCAGTGGAGTCCCCAGAGTTCTGTGCTGGGACCTCTGAAATAAAAGCATTTACCAAAGGGCTCTGTTTGACTAAGTTTGCAGATGACTGCAAGATAGGAGCAGTAATTGAATTCACAAATGACTTTGCCATCCTGCAGGAAGATTTGTTCCAAATAATTGGTGCCAAAGTCATGGAGTGAAACTAAATACCAAAAATATATATTCTATCCTTTTAGAAAGTCTTCTATCTCAGGGAACTACCACATTAACAATGCACCCCTGAGAGTTGACCCATTTGTTTGGGATTTGGGAACTTGTCTAGATAGACGCACAACTTTTGATTAACGTGTGTATTGTTGTAGGTCCTCCTATACTGCACATTTTAAACAGAGGAATTGTCTAGATCTAGGGATGCATTGTCCCCCTTTACACAACCCTCATTAGGCCAGTCATTGAATATATGCCCCCTTTGGCATGTATCTGTCCAGGCACCGACAACTGGAATGCTCGCAGAGAAACCTTACTAAAAGGATACAAGGCCTAAGCATGTCTTACACGAACCACGTCAAAGCCCTGTCACTGCACTCTGTATCCTGCAGAGTGCTAAGAGATGACCCGTGTATTGTCATACAAGGCATCCTCCAACTCAATATTGATGGATATACTGTACATCAGCAAATCAAATGGCATCAAAAATACTTTTGTCTAGGGATGTAAACATCTTCTGCAACATACAGCATAATAAGTTCATAGATGTTTACTAGGCTAACAACCACAATGGGCCTTTTAAGCTTAGCCAAGCATCCCAAATATCTGACAAGTTCTCATACCCTTGATAAGTGTAAATAGGCACTTTGGAGATGAACCATTTACAGGCTTCCTGTGTCCAGTAGAGTTGTAGGTGCCAAACTAGGGAAGAATTTCCTGTTCCCCATCCAGTTGCCCAAATTATACTTGAATTGGGTTAAGGAGGACCTCCTGCTTCGTTTGGCTGGGGAGCCTGTTCCAGAGAAGGGGTAGTCTCTGGGACACGCACCTGTTTCTCCAGCAGGTGGTATATCACAATCGAGGTTTAAGTTTTTAGAATAGGTAATTTAGTGCTTTTAGTTTGTGGATATGCAGTAGGTCCATCAAAGTGGGGTCTGACATTGCCTTTTATGCCTGGGATACATCTTCCCTCAACAGTTTGTAGGAGACAGAATACAGGGATAGGGCCTTGAGGTGGTATGCATAAGACATGTTACTTAACACCCTGTATTCTTTTAGTGAGGGATCTCTGTGGACATTCCAGTTATTGGATATGCCTGGTTAGGTAAATACGAAAAGAGTTGTACTCTGGTCTGTCTGAATGCTGAATGCAGTAGAAAAATTACTTCCTTGGACCTAGATACCATACCTTTATTTATAAGTTGCACAGCATAGACTGATTTCCTTGGTTCAGTAGACATGTGATGGTCAAAGGATAGACTGTCTGTGTGTCCTCAAGACCCTGACTACGGAGTTAACTCTTGGGGTGCATTAACAGTTATATCGGCACCATGGGTTGAGGACTTCCCAAAGGACACTACTATGCATTTCATGGCATTTAGTTTTAGTCCATGGCTCTGTCAGCCCTTCCTGGAGAACAGTTGTGTTGGTGGGGGAATTCGGTGACCGCTCCTAATTTGAAGTCTGCAAATTGTTAGCCAGAGGTCATTGATATTGACCTTGACTTCAGAGAAGTAAATGCCAAAAAGGAAACTTCCCAGGACTGATCCCTGAGGGACTCCACTTGTGACTGGCTTCTTTGTAGCTGTGGACTCCCCATTTCCTGCCTGTCCACGGGGTGACATAAGGGATGTCCTTCATGGATGCATCTGCAGTCATAACAAGTGGGTTGTCCTGTCGTCAGGCAGCCCTTCAGTCGGTTGTCCTGTCGTCAGGCAGCCTTTCAGTCGGCCGGATTCCAAAGTCCGGGTCCGGCTTCGGCTGATGTCGCACTCCACCCGACGTCATCTCTGTTGGTCTTCGGGTATAAAGGCATCAGCCGACGCCATTTTCCTCAGTCTTTCTTGCCGCGTGGCGCCCGAAGCAGAAGCTGTTCGCAAGTGCCGGTCGGTCGGATCCAGAGATTACTTCTACCGAATACTACTTCGAAGACTTCTAAAGCTAAGTACCCCGTTGGGGACTCTTTCTTGCCTCAGCCGATGTCAGAAAAAGTTAACAATTGTTTAAACTGTGGGAAACAAATACCTCATAAAGATTTCCACTCTTACTGTCTGCCTTGTTTAGGCCCAGCCCACGACGTAGCAGCCTGTTCGCCTGTGCTTCTTTCAACCGACGAACGCTTAGGCGTCAGTCGGAGTTTGCAGAACAGTTTTTCGGTTCTGATTTTGCGTACATTATGCCGTCGGATCCTCCGACTACCCAATCTAGCAAAAAACGCAAAGATAAAGACCGACACTAGCGGTCCGCGGTTTAGGCCGAAACCATGGTCAAGCAAATCGCGAGTGTCTCGGTTTCGGCCGAAACCGAGAAAACTGAACAAAGTACAGCTGAACCTATTCCTACAACTGAGGCCCCTGCTACAACTCTTGAAACGACTTCAGAAATTTTACCCACTACGGTGGTTGACTTATCAGACACCATCCCTTGGATGTTTCTACCCCAGCACGTGGTGCTGCTAGGCCTCCAGCAGCCATGTCCATTAAGGCCTTCGCCAGGGCTAAAGCAGCCAAGACTACTAAAACAGTGCCTGTTAAACCACCCACATCCAGGCCCTCTTCTAGTTCTCAAATGCTGACTTTGGCAGAAGATTTAATTTCTTTAATTAGAGGATCTCAATCTCACCCAGACAGGGCCTCTCAGCCCCAGAGAAGAGACCTAGGGCAGAGCCCCGAGCCAGTGTCCTCTGATGATTCTGCTGATGAATCAGACATAACTGACCAGCCAGAGGCTCCCTTCTCCAATTTTGAAGATTCTGATGCTGAAGAATCCATCCCAGCTGCTTCCCCACCAGAAGAATTCTCCTTTGGGGAAACCTTGCATGCCATGCGAGAACAGTTCCAATGGCAGCAACAGGATTTTTCAGACTCCAGAAAAAGACTTAGGACTTTTCTGCACCTCCCACAGCACAGGCCCTTAGCTATACCCCTGTTCTCTCTGTGGTGGATGATGCTTTCAATGATGTTTGCTCCGCTCCAGATTCTTTACCCCCAGCCCCTGCCAAACCAGACAGATTTTACAGGGTGCCAGATACTCATCACCACCTTTACAAGGCTCCACTTGCAGACCCAGAAACTATATCCCAGGGCCCCAAGGCAGTAGCCGCGACCATAGCTAAAACCCTATTCCTTCTGAAAGGGAAGCAAGGTCATTAGACAGATGGGGTAAAAGGTCTACACTTCAGCTACTCTCTCAGCTAGAGCTTTAAACTGTCAGTTTCACATGATACAATACCAAGAGTTTATGCTGGATCAGTTAACTAAAAACTAACCACTGATGAATCTCTTGATAAGAAATATGTATTAGAGATGGTAAATAACATACAACAGGTTAGCAACCATTCCTTAAAATGTGGCTATGATGCACTGGAGGCTTCATTTAGATCAGCCATGACAGGCACAGTGATAAGAAGGCATGCATGGCTAAAGGAACAAGCTTTACCGGATCATGTTAAAGCTAAGTTGCTAGATGCTCCTATGGACAAGACAAGTTTGTTTGGTACATCTGCCCAGCAGGTTATGAAGAAAATGGAAGAAAAGGCAAAATCTGTTCAAACTGTTAAAGATTTCTTGCAGGTTCAACCCCAAGGTTTAGCAGGAACTGGCCTGCCAAAATTGGTCCTTTCCTGACTCCACAAAATTTCAAAGGGGCAGGAATAGGCGTTCCAGAGGCAGAAACCAATCCAGAGGAGGTGCCTACAGAGGAAGACAGTGGCAAGGTAACAACAGAGGCGCAGACACAGCCACTGCCACTACATCAACACAACCACAGTGACTTAACCTAAATCCGCCTACCAGGGAACAAATAGCAGCTCCTCTAGGCGGAAAGTTAACCTTATTTTCAAAGAACTGGCACTACATAACAAAGGACAAGTGGATTTTACAAACCATAGATCAAGGTTACGGTTTCACTTCCACACTTTCCCAGTCAAAGAGGAATGCCAAATCTACCTCCAAATCAAAAACAGAGGCTCTACGCCAGATAATGGAGTTAGCAAACATGAGAGCTGTGGAAAGAGTGCCAACAGCAGAGCAAGGAAAGGGGTTCTACTCCAGACTATTCCTAGTTCCAAGAAAGGAAAAAGTTGGAGACCAATTCTCGACCTGTCCACCTTAAATACATACATCATTGTCCCAAAATTCAAAATGCTGACCCTACAGCAACTTCTTCCCATGCTGGGCAAGGAGTCTTGGCTGGTAACTCTAGATCTCAAGGAGGCATACCTGCACGTCCCCATTCGACCAATCTGCAGAAGATACCTCAGATTTCTTGCAGGATCAGAGCACTATCAATTCTCAGCATTGCCTTTTGGCTTATCTACTGCGCCCAGAGTATTCACAAAATGCCTGGCATCAGTAATCGCCATTGCAGACTTCAGGAATTCAAATTTACCCATACCTGGACGACTGCCTGCTACAAGGGGACAACAAAAGCAAGCTGACAACAGATTTACAAAGGGTCATTTACTTGCTACAAGCACTGGGATACACAGTCAATTTACAAAAGTCAAGGCTGATACCATCCCAAACAAGGACATTCTTGGGCGGAATTGGACACAGTAAAACAAATGGCATTCCTGACTACAGAAAAACAAAAGAACTCCCTCTATACTTCTTGGCACTAACAAAACTGAACAAGTTAACAGCAAGAAAAGTACTGCAGGCCTTGGGCTTCATGGCATCATGCATAATCTTGGTTCCATTTGCCAGACTACATATGAGAAAACTACAGTGGTACCTAAAGAATTTATGGTCCCAACACAGACACAGTCTAGAAACAGAAATCCCACTAATTCCATGCTTAAAACAGGAGTTCCTATGGTGGGCTCAGGCATGCCAGTCAAACCCAGGCCTACCCTTTCGCAGATGTCAAGCAAGCCAGACCATCACAACAGACGCTTCAGACCTAGGATGGGGGCCCACATGCTGGACAAATGCGTGCAAGGATTGTGGACACAGGATCAACTTCAACTGCACATCAACCTAAAAGAAATGCTGGCAGTAAAACTGGCAATCCAAAAGTTCAAACCATTTCTCAAAGAGGGCCAGTTGATGATAAGGACAGACAACACCACAGTCATGTGGTACATCAACAAACAGGGAGGCACTCATTCATACCCCCTATGCAGAATGACCTTGGAGCTGTGGACCCTGGCACTCAGCTACAACATCCAGTTACAGGCAATATTTGTACCAGGGAAAGACAATACCCTAGCAGACATATTAAGCAGAACCACTTCGGATGCCCACGAATGGAAGCTTCACCCGGACATCTTCAAGACCATCTCAAAGAAATGGGGAATGCCACAGATAGACCTATTCGCATCACCTCTCAATCACCAGCTCAAAAAAAAAATTCTGCACAAGGACATTCCACCCATTAGCATGGAAAGTGGATTCGCTCTCTTTCAACTGGAAAGGCCTAACAGCATATGCATTCCCACCTCTTCCTTTGATACACAAGGTACTACTGAAAATCAAGGAAGAACGTCCAAGGATAATCCTGATAGCTCCAAACTGGCCAAGACAACACTGGTACCCACTACTGAGGAGCATGTCTCGGAACAATATGTGGACAATTCCCCTGATGCCTTTGATGTTAACGCAGAACAACTACAGCATCATACATCCAAACCTAAAAACCTTGCAACTGACTGCATGGAACATCACATAACAGCAGCTATTCCAGAACTTTCCCAAAGAGTTAAAGACATTATTCTTGAAGCACGCAGACCTTCAACAAGAAGGAACTATGCTGGAAAATGGAAAAGGTTTGTCATCTGGAGTACGGAAAGAGGAAAAGATGTGTCAAACATAGATATGCCTAACATTCTGGAGTATCTGGCCGAACTTCTTCATTCAGGCCTGTCCTACTCCTCCATCAAGATACATGCATCAGCTATTTCAGCAGAATACAGCTTTGATACACCTGTTTTTTCGCACCCTTTGCTCAGGCAATTCCTCAGAGGAATCAAGAATGTAAAACCCCCAAGGAAACCACCATTACCAGCTTGGGATTTAAACTTTGTGCTAGAAAAGTTGACACTAGCACCCTTTGAACCAGCAGCAACAGCAGACCTACAACACCTGTCATGGAAAACTGCTTTCCTACTGGCAATTACTTCAGCAAGGAGGGTTTCAGAACTACAGGCCTTAATGGCAGTGCAACCCTTCCTAATCTTCCACCAAGATAGTGTCTCCATGAGGACTAATCCTACATTTATGCCTAAGGTGGTATCCAGAGTGTCTTTAAACCAGGCAACCCCCCTACCTACCTTCTTTCCCAACCCACAAAACAGAGGGGAAAGAATACTGCATACCTTGGATGTACATAGGCAGCTACGCTACTACTTGGACAGAACAAAAAATAGCAGAAAGACTGACCAACTTTTTGTAGCCTATGCAACAGGAAGGGAAGGAAAAGCTATTTCCAAACAGACAATCTCCAAATGGATAGGAAATTGCATACGATTCTGTTACTCCTTCCATGGAAAACCAATTCCACAGAACATAAGACCTCATTCTACAAGGGCAACAGCCACTACCACAGCCTTCTTACGAGGAGTGGCAACCAAAGACATTATTGAGGCGGCTACTTGGACCTCCGTGCATACATTTGCCAAGCATTATAATTTGCCTCTATATTCCAGATCCCGAGCAGGGTTTGCCACTGCTGTACTGCAAGGGATCCTAAACACACCATAATCTACTTTTATCCTCCTCCCTAGTTGGCTATGGTATTCTACCCACTTGTTATGACTGCAGATGCATCCATGAAGGACATAGTACAGTTTTGTACCTACCATAAATGTAGATGTCCGAACTGGATAGCATCTGCAGTCAGGATTACCCTCCTCCATCCCTCTGGGGTACTCCTAGGGTGTTTAACCTTCTAATAGCTAGCTGTTGGGGGGGAGTCTTTTATGGTGTATTTGTTTGTGTATATGTACATACATGCTTATTGTTGTGTTTACCTCTATCTATTTGGAAACATTGGCATCTATCCAAATTTTAGCCTGCAAGAGGGCTACTGGCATCTGGGGCAAGAAACACTGAGGAAAATGGCGTCGGCTGATGCCTTTATACCCGAAGACCAACAGAGATGACGTCGGGTGGAGTGCGACATCAGCCGAAGCCGGACCCGGACTTTGGAATCCGGCCGACTGAAGGGCTGCCTGACGACAGGACAACCGACTGAAGGGCTGCCTGACGACAGGACAACCCACTTGTTATGACTGCAGATGCTATCCAGTTCGGACATCTACATTTATGGTAGGTACAAAACTGTACTTTTTGCACTAAACATCTCAAGTTTAACAATGTCCAATTGGAACTTTGTGACAGATGCCTTAGTCAGGCCATCGTAGGCAGTGTGAACAATTTTGCCCTCATCCATTGCTGTGGTGACCTTCTCAAAGAAGTTCACCAGGTTGAGTACGCATGACTTGCCCTTGACTAAATCAAATTGGGTGGGATGGTTCCAGGATGTGGAGGTTTCCTATGGCATTATTGATCATTTTCATAAATCTTTCCATGGCTTTGCATATGAGACTAGTGAGACTTGAGTCTGTATTTTCCTGGGTCTGTAGAGGGCCCACCTTTATGCAGAGAGGGTTAACTGTTGCTGCTCTACATTAAGGCACGAAGCCCATTTTGGAGGCTACAGTTAAAACAGAAATACCAGAGGACCTGATGGGGTCATGTTTCATGCTATTTAGAAGGCATCCTGAGATATTGTCTGGGCCCCGTTGAGGTGGTGTTCTTGGCCTTAGAAAGAATTGTGGACCTCTTCCCTCAGGAAATACCATCAAATACAACTCCCCCGTTATCACTAGGGAAGTTTGAGGGTAAGAGAGGGTTAAAATTGAAGCTGAATTTGTCGGACAGTAGTCTTGCTAGATGATCTGGCTCCATTAACTATGAGCTGTGCACAATTGTGCATCACCTTTGAGGTTCTGAACGTAGCTAAAGAATGCCTTGTAGTTGTCCTTGGCCTGGGAGGCCAGATTACCGCAAAATTGGCTTTGGTAAATTATTATTTGTCTTCTGAGTTGTTTTTAATTTGAGAGTTTTTTTATTCTTGTCGATGCTGCACCTCCTACTTTTTGCCATGATTTCCTTCCTTCTATTATACAGTCTATTGATGCGAGTCCACCAGGGTGACTTGTTTTTTTAGTTCTGCACTTCCTCCAGGTGGGTACAGTTGCCCCTATGCAGCTGTTAACATGCTAGTATAGGGTTTGTGTGACCAGTTCTGCATAGGCAGCAGTGTTTTTAGCATTTTTGGGGGCTTACAATTTTGCCAGACTGACTTTTAAAGTAAGAAGTTAGTCGTAGAGTAGTTTCTGAATATTCCAGGCTTAACTGGTGTTCCAAGTTTTATTTTTACTTCAAAGGAGACCATTTTGTGGTCAGACTTTACCAAAGAAGACATTACACTAGGGGATGTGCTGCACACTTCCACATTAGTGAGGACCAGATCCAGTATGGTTGCACCCCTGGTTGGTGTATTGACAATCTGGTCCAGGGATTTTGTGTTTACAAAATCCAGGAATCTCTGTGTCTGGATGTTTGTTGTATATGATTCTTAGTAGTGAGGTAATTAAAGTCACATAATGAATACGGTGTTGGGTTGGGTGGTGAGTGTTTCCATTAAGTTTAAATACATGTCATGAGTTTATTGGGTCATGGAGGGGGACCTATAGTTTGCAAGGAAGTGGTATGAGATTTTGACTGTGGAGAAACTCAAGTGCATTGTGCTTGATCAGCCTTGGGGTTGATGATTTAGTTTTGATGCAACTAGAGACACCTCCACCTTTAGTCCCCGTCTGTGTAGTAGCTGGTCTGAATATGTTGAAGGCATTATAACCTTCCATTGTCTCTGTTCTCTCTGTGGCTTTAAACCATGTCTCTGTGACAACACAGACAAAGTCATTCTCTAGGACGAAGAGAGTTTCTAGGGAGTGGAGTTTTTTTGTTTAAGACTCTTAGCATTGAGCAGCAACACCTTCAGATTTTCTTAGTATTGCTGTGCTATGTTGGAGGTACTTTCATTTTGGCATTATCTGAAATGGGCACTATGGGGAGGATGATGTTTTAAGCCAATATTTTAAATTCAAGAGGAGAGAAGTGCAGACCATCCCTGGCAAAACATTTTCCTTCCATGATAAATATTGCACCTCCCTTTGAATGAACAAAAACTAATCCAATTATTAATCGGTCATCTTTTATTTGTATTGTAGCATCATCCTTGGAGAAAGTTAAAAAGCTGCTCAGTTCTAGGCTATCAACATGGGGCACACATTTTGAGAGCTCCATGATGTCACTCTTCATATAGTCTAAGGAGGTACATTTCAGTTTTTATGCCCACATGGACTAGTACTGTGTCATACCGGTACACGTGGTCCAAAGACCTGAGTGCACGTGTAATGTGGTGGATCCTTGCCCCCCTGATAAGCAAATGACCTTGACTTTCTCCTTAGCCTGGTGAGAGGGACATCAGTGTGTGTTGCAATGCAGTCTCCAATGACCAGAATGTTGGATTGTGTGGTGGCTTGCCGTATGAGCTTGGAAATAGAGGCTCCATGAGATGTGACTGTGTGTGTTTGATGTGGATGGTGTTTTGAAAGAGTGCATTTGGAGCTGCTGGGGGTATTTTGTGTACTTTATGTAGGAGGTTTTTGGGGTTTAGGAAGGCTACATTTAAGTGCCTCAGCATATATGTGGGTCTACGTGCCTGCTTTGAATTGTGTGTGATGGGTGCAATGTGTGTACTACTGACAACCTTATTGATAGTAGGAGTACTTTTTTATGCAAGAGCTTTCCCTCCAGTGACCTTGTGTAAATGCATCTCACAAACCATATCCGTTTGAGAACTAACGGAAGAGACCTACAGCAACATTGAAGGAGCTGCAGAAATTTCTGTTAGGTACTGGTTGTATACTACATGTGACAACAATTTTCTGTCTGGGCTGTGGGGTACGGTTGCAAGATAGAAGCCTTTTTTTACACAGATAAACATCCAGGCCCGGCTAAAATTTGCAAAATGATACATCAAGTCTCCCAAAAGCATGTGGGATAACGTGCTATGGTCTGATGAGACCAAGGTTGAACGTTTTGGCCACAATTCCAAAAGGTACATTTGGCTCAAAAACAACACTTCGCATCACCAAAAGAACACCATCCCCACTGTGAAGCATGGTGGTGGCCGTATCATGTTTGGGGTTACTTTTCTTCAGCTGGAACTGGGGCTTTAGTCAAGATGGGAGGGAATTATGAACAGTTCCAAATACCAGTCAATTTTGGCCCAAAACCTTCAGGCGTCTGCTAGAAAGATGAAGAGGAATTTCACCTATCAACACGACAATGACCCCAAGCATACATTCAAATCAATGAAAGAATGGCTACACCAGAAGAAAATTAAAGATGTTATGTAGTCCAATCTCTCCTACATTCTTACCCATGGGTTCGGAGCCGAATATCTGCTCCGACTCGGCTATACTTTAGCTCGAAGTCTTTCAATTGGCTGGGCTAAGATGGTATCCCATGCTGGACTGCTCTCTATCCCCAGATCTCGTTTGCCGCTTGTGTAGCTCGGACGTGGTCTCGCTCTTGGCTGTGGCTAAGTACCCTTTATTCTTTATAGCAGAGACTTTAAAAATTTTCATAGCTATTTGTATGTGTATCTTGAACTGTGTTGTGGAAAAGTTGTTTTTTCTTTTAGCGTGTTCTTGTGGTATCCCACTAGCTGTTTCCAACGGGCTAAACCCATTTCAGTTAGAGGACCTGGTCTGTCCCCTTGCTTATCTTGTGTGCTAACTTTTTTCCCTTGGGCTAAGACCGTTTACATTAGAGGAATTAGTCCTCCCCCTTGTACTTGTGTCTTAGAGGTCTTTGTGGTGTACTGTTTTGTTTGTTCTGTTCCCGTGCTTGTGGCTGATTGACCGTTGGTCTAGTTGTTGAGTTAGTTACTCGGTGTTTGTGGTAACTATGCCTAAAGATACTAAGGAGCATAAGCCCTTGGGCTTTAAGAAGTGCACCAAGTGTAGTTATAAGATGTCCATTCACCTCCAGGAATCATGTAGTTTTTGTCATGCTTTTAGCCCGCGTGTTCTTCAGGAAAGGAAGAACAAATTGATTTTGAAGGGAGTTCTGAAACCCTCCTTTGAGGAGGGTTTGGAGACTGCTTCCAACTTTAAGTCTTCTTCATCAAAAGCTAAATCTTCCAAGGCTAAAAAGCGATCCCCGGTTCCATCAGTATCATCGGAGCCACCGGAGAAAACCGCTAAATCTTCAATGACATCTTCGGCTCCATTGTTCTCTGGGCCGCAGGAAGTGTCAGTGTCTATGGAACCTGCTTCGGCTATGATTTTCTTGGAGCCTGTTCGGAGCCATTCGCCTAGCATTAGGCCGGTATCTCCTCCTCGCAGGTCTCCTTCAGAGAGGAGGTCTCTATCTCCTTCCTTATCCTCCAAATCCTCCAGGACCTTATCGGATGTGGACGTCGATAGAGTGGTGCAGAGACGACTTCAGTCACCGGTACTGGCAAAATTGTTTTCTGCTCCGACCCATTCGGCTCTGGAGCCAGTCCCTCTACCTACATTGATACTTCCGAGCGCATCTGAGCTTTCGGAGCCGGAGTGCTCGGCTCTGTGTGATGTCCCTAGGTCAGTTCCGACAGCCCCTCCTGGCTTATCTGTTCTAACGTCGGCTCTGACCCCGTTGGCACCGTCTACGGGGTTCAGGACTCAAGATTCCTTGGTCGGACCAGAGGGAGAGGCTTCGGGACATCTCTCGGCTCCTAGTCTCCCTCTCGGTGCTTCGGCGTGGGGAAGCCTGACTCCTGTCTCTGCTTAGGAGGCTGGTCGATCTTCGGACCCGGTAGGACCAGCTTTCGAGGCCATGTGGAGCACGCTGGCTAGGTCGTCAGTGGCATCATACGGTTCGGTCACTCTGTCCCGTACAGCACCGGTGCAGATCTCTGATTGCCCTGTATCTCTTGACAGGAGCCCCAAGGACTCAGGGTACCCCCACGAGTGGTCTCCATATTTCTGAGGGCCCCTCAGAGTTTTTGCCTGAGGAGCCACCCAGAAAGAGAAAGTGCAAGAGGAAGCACATAGATTCCCAAGATGAGTCTCTCACGTCAGACACCAACCTCGAGAAATCGGAGGGGTCCCCTAAGCCATCCTCTGAGGATGTTTCTTTCTCTGACATCCTAGAGATTTTGAAGCAAAGAGGTGACTGACCATCCAAAGCCCCCTCCAAAGAGGAGTCTGTGTTCATGAAGGCCTTTGGTGCTCAGCCCTCTGCCTCCTGGGTGTCTCCACCCTTCGAGCTTCTGGATCTGGTTTGTCGAAGGATGTGGGAAACCCCTGACTCTGTGGAACCAGTCCCCAGGAGATGCAATAAATTTTTGTCTGCCCCTCCTGATAAGGAATTTTTATGCAAGGGAGTCCCTGTGGATGCCATGGTGGTGGCAGCAGCCACCAAGAAGGAATTGGCTGAGACTTCTTCCACCGTCCATCCCCCTAACAAGGTGTCTAGGACTATGGACTGGTACGGGAAGCGTACGTTTTCTTCAGCAGCCTTTACTTTGCGGTCACTGAATTACTTATTACACTTTACATGGCTCCAGAGAGATCTAAAGGAGCTTGAAGATACTCTTAACGGGTAACGTTTCTGAGGCGGTGGCTCAGAAGGTCAACGCTCTGATGTCTACCCTCAATTCTATTGCGAACTCCTCCATGAGGCTGATCTCTCACGCAGCCGGGGGAGCGAGTAGGGCAGCAAGTTCAGGAGTCGCTCTTATGAGTCATGCCTGGATGCGATTTTGTCATTTCCCAGAGGCCTTCAAGTCTACATTCACCAACGCCCCGTTTGATGGTTCCTCTTTGCTCGGAACCAAGGTGAAAGACACTCTCACTAGGTGCGAGCAAGAGGGACAAACTCTGTCTGCTGTAGGAGTCCATTTTTCCCTTCCCTCTAGGCCTTATCCCAAGGCCCAGAGGGGTGGAAAGATGTGGTTCAAGAAATCAGAGTTTTTTTCCCGATGCACAAGGTGAGCCCCCCCTCCAGAGACAGGGGAGGGGGTGGTTATTCATGTAGACGCCACCCTAGGGGCAGAGGAGGCCCTCTTAACTCGGGAGACCGCGATTCCTTTCGTGGTTTTCTGTACCGCCGCTCCTGATGGGAGGCCTGACTGTGCGTTTCCTGAGCCAATCGGGGGTCGAATCTCACTATACCCAGGGGCCTGGCAAGGTATCACCCAGGACCAATGGGTTCTAAGAATAATTTCTGGAGGATATGTCATTCCCTTCTCGTCAACTCCCCTCCAATCAAGAAAATCCCTCAGGGGAAGTCACCCAGTCAAAGGGATTCCGCAGCTTCAGTGGTTTCAAAGCTGGCTAGAAGGAGCCATCCAACATGTCCCCTCAGACCAGATCGGATTAGGGACTTACTCCAGATTCTTTTTGGTGCCGAAAAGGACAGGGGACCTGAGACCCATTTTGGATCTCAGCCAATTGAACACCCATGTGCAAAGTCCAAGTTCCGAATGGTCACATTGCAATCTATTCTCCCATTGTTGGGAAAAGAAGTGTGGATGTGCTCCATCGACCTCAGGGATGCTTACTACCACATAAAGATGGACAGGGCATCCAGATGTCACCTATGCTTCCGGCTGGAAGCCAGTCACTTTCAGTTTCGAGCCCTGCCGTTTGGTCTCACCACAGCCCCCAGGGTGTTTACCAAATGCATGGCAGCGGCGACTGCTCACTTGAGATGTCAGGGATTCCAAGTGTTTCCATACCTGGACGACTGGCTCCTTACTGCCACCACCAGGCATCTGCTACTTCAGACCAAAGATGCTACTGTCAACCTATGTCAACTGTTGAGCATCACCTTGAACTGGGAAAAATCTGCCTTGTTGGCCTCACAGTGTGTCACCTTTATAGGTGCTGAATTAGACACCGTCCTCATGCGGGCATTTCTACCACAGGAAAGAATCAGAGTCTTACAACAACAGATTTATGCCTTGCTCCCTCTGAGAAGAGTGAAGGCAAGATTGGTCCTTCAATTGTTGGGGACGATGGCTGCTACGATTTAGTCCCCCTGGCAAGGTTACATATGAGGCTCCTTCAGTGGCTACTCTTCGCCCAGTGGTCTCTTCAACGTCTTCCTCTTTCTCACCCTATTCTACTCAGACAGGTGCAAACAGTATCTCAGTTGGTGGCTTCACACAGACCACCTCAATGCGGGAAAGCCCTTTGTTCCTTCGCCTCCGGTTGCTACGGATGCCTCCCAGATGGGGTGAGGGGCATTATCTAGGCAGGACAGTCCAAGGCACGTGGCAAGAGCACAAGATGTATCTGCATATCAATATCCTGGAGATGAGAGCAGTGCTACTAGCATTTGCAAGCATTTCAGAGCTTTCTTCCTCTCGGGACTATTGCAGTCCACTCAGACAATATGTCAGTGGTATGGTATCTGAACAAACAGGGAGGAACCAAGTCGTACCCCCTTTGCAGAGAGGCCATGCGAGTGGGGTAGTGGGCAGTGTCTTACTACCAGAAAACGTTGGGAACGCACATTCCGGGGAAGTCCAATGTAATCACAGACCGGCTAAGCAGAGCTATTCTGATGCCTCATGAGTGGTCCCTGAACTGTCAAGTTGCGGAGCAGATTTTCCACAGGTGGGGTCAGCCTTGCTGCAACCTTTTTGCCAGCCCCCTCAATGCCAAATGCAGCAGCTACTTCACCCTTATCCCCCCTCAGGGGAAGTCACCCAGGGACGCTCTAGTCCACGATTGGCCCTCTGGTCTACTATATGCCTTCCCTCCGGTTCCTTTGCTGTCAAAGGTTATTCAGAAAGCGCAATCCTTGGGAAGCAAAATGATTCTGATTGCTCCACACTGGCCTCGTCAAATTTGGTTCCCCTTTCTCCATCCCTGTCTCATGGACGCTCCTTGGATTCTGGACCCACAACCAGACTTACTGACTCGCATGTCAGGGCAGCTCCATCCCTCTCTTCGGACTCTCCGGTTGACAGCTTGGCTATACCACTTCCGTCATTAGTTAGGCTTCACCATTTTTCACCGGAGGTGGTTCATATTCTATCTTCCTCTCATAAGCCTTCGACCAGGAAGATTTATTACAGCAAATGGAAGAGATTTTCCATCTGGGCACATGCCAAACAGATTGACCCTTACACAGCTCCAATCCCGTCATTATTGGAGTTCCTTTCTATGCTTTTCAACCAGGGAACAGCTGCCGCAACCTCCAGTTGGTGGCGATTTCTGCCTTTCACGTCGCAGACGAACCTAGTCTAATGGCACATAGACTCTGTAAGGCTTTCCTGAAAGGCACTTTGTTGCTTTGTCCTCCTGTCTCTGAACCTGTTATGCCTTGGGACTTAAACTTTGTTCTTCAGGGTCTTACTTCACCCCCCTTTGAGCCTGCAGCCACTTGTGATTTAAAATTCTTAACTTGGAAGACTGTCTTTTTGGTAGCCATCACGTCAGCCAGACGTGTTTCGGAGCTTCAAGTTTTATCATTGAAACCACCTTACTTGATTTTTCATAAGGACAGGGTTTCTCTCCGACCGAATCCTTCCTTTCTTCCCGAAGTAGTGTCAGTAACCTTAACCAATCCATTGAATTACCAGTGTTTTTTCCTCCGTTCTCGAACAAGGCAGAATTCAAATTTCATCAGTTGGATGTGCACAGACAATTACGATTTTATTTGCACAGAACGAAGGACCTCAAAGTCTGATCGTTTGTTTGTTTCATTTTCGGAAAACAGAATTGGGTCTCCTGTTTCCATAGTCATGTTGTCCAGGTGGATTTCCAGTTGCATTTCTTTCATTTATACTTCGGGGGGAAGAGATTTACCGTTCTGAGTGAAGGCTCACTCTACCCGGTCTGTATCTACATCTGCAGCTTTTCAGACTAGATTGTCTATTGATGATATTTGTGCTGCGGCTACTTGGGCATCTCCTCACACCTTTGCTACTCATTACAAGTTAGATGTGGTATCTAGAGGCAGGTCTTCCTTTGGTTCCACAGTGCTCCGGAGTATTTTCCACTGAGCCTCCCAGGATTTAGGTGCTGGGGACGCTGTCCCACGGGTAAGAATGTAGGTGAAATTGGACTACATAACATCAAGAAGTTATGTACTCACCATAACGTTCGATGTATGTAGTTCATCTTGCCTCGCATTCTTACTTACCCCCCACCTTCCCCCGTCCTGGAGGATCTGGAGGTTAGGACTAGTTTCAGAGTTCCCTTCATTCTTGGTTTGTTCTTCCGTCCTTAGGTGTTATGCATGGAGAGTGAGTGCTGGTGCTCGCAGCAAACTAGATCTGGGGATAGAGAGCAGTGCAGCATGGGATACCATCTTAGCCCAGCCAATTGAAAGGTGGTCTTTTTTTTGCTCCCCATTACTGACAAAATAGTTAATGAGCTCCCTTGTTCCATCTTCAGGCTTTATAATGTGATCAGTTATACAGTCATTCTCTTTTTTATTACTGTAATGCCTTTAAATATGCCCTTTATTTGTAGCTTTTTTTTTTGCTGATTTTTCATGCTGCAGCTTCACTTATGATTTGTTTCTTTAGCATCTGTTCAGTTGGGCCTGCAGAATGCATACAGTCTGTTAACGTGCTTTGCAAGATACTGTATATCTTCAGTTCAACAAAGTGTCATTTCTGCCCCGTCCTTTCACTTCTGAGAGTTATGGTAAGTTTTCTTTGTCATGTTGCACAGGAGTGAAGGATCCTATTGCTCAGTTCATGGAGCTTTAGAAAAAAAGTGGAGTACATATGCAGCAACCACCTATTAACTGCGGTGGTGGTGCTGCGGTAGCATTGTCGCCTCACAGTAAGATGCTGTTCGATTCTCAGCTAGAGCGTCTAATGCGTGGAGACATGCGTGAATGGGCGTACCTTCCTTGAAGGTTGTGCGTCAGAGCTGGCAACTCAGCACGTAAAAATCTACTGCCAATCATTAGCAGACTGGATTTCCGCTGTGGCGACCCCTAACCAGGAAAAGCCGAAAGGCACAACAACAACCTATGCAACCACCTGTTTAGATGCAGGATCAAGACTGATGAGGTTTATGCTAGTGGGCTTAAAAGGAAGACAAGTGAGGGAAACAGGAGCTGTGACTAACTGTGAAGTGGTGAAAGTACTTTCTGTAAGTATATGCCACGTTGCGAGAGTTCTCTATCATTAGTTTTTGCATATTTTTTCCTTTGTTGCACATTCTCCATACTGACAGGCATTCATCCAGCTTGCAAGAGTAGTAAAACATTTCAGTTTTCATCTGTTAGTAGGTTCCAGGATGATACTGAAGAACAGAGTCCTCAAGTCTGGGACCTGTTGTAACCATGTTAGTGGGAGAGACGATAAAAGCACACAACACATGCAGGTGCTAAATGAGTATTGTTGCAGAGGTATTTCACAGCACTCTTGTCATTAGTACTCAGGTTCTTGCAGACTGGATACAAGCTTGAAATTCTTGTGCTGTAGTAGCTGTTTTAACTTTTTCCTTTTTGAATCTTTGCTGTGCCATGTTTTCTTGTGGTTTTGTTATTCTCACACTAATTTGAGACGGTCTTGTGTGCATTTGGCTTTATTTGAAATGTTAACTATAATCATGCAAGTTATTTATTCATTTTAACTAAGTAGGTACCTAGTTTATGACCATTTTTATCCATGACCCAGCCAAAGGCACATTTAAATAGTACATTTAGAGTTTACCAACTTGATGAGCATACCAGTAAAAAAAAAAAAAAAAAGAAGGGGGGGGGGCATTAGTAAACCTCACAAGATTACTTGTGCAAAAACAGCAAAAGGAAAGTGGATATAAAACGGTAGCATGCCAAGGTGGTACATTAAGTAAGAGCATATCTTATCAGTACATTTAAAAAAAAGTCACTTAAATTGCATATTTTACATTAATATGAAGTCTAAAACGAGTAAAACTACAGTTAGATTTTAGGTGTGGTAGAAAAGCATTCATAAGTAAAAATTCAAGAGACTTTACCTCTGCCTCCTTTCTTACTTGTTCATGTGCTTATCAGTACCCAGACAGTGTTAGAACAATAAACATGAATAGAAGTAACAGGAGCAGCAGTATAGATTGCAGTTAATGTTTGTCTTTTTGGGTTTTCCTGGTTAGGGGTCGCCACAGCAGAACTCTGGTCTGCTAATGATTGGCAGTAGATTTTTATGGTGCCGAGTTGCTAGCCCGACGCCCAACCTTCAGCGAAGGCACGCCCATTTACACATGTCTTTCGGAGGCCACTCGACCGTGGGGAGGACATGCAGACTCTGCACAGAAGGCACTCCAGCCGAGAATCGATTGCAGTTAATCAAGAAGCAAAATCATTTATTTATTTTAAATGGCAAATTATTTTTTTCCTGTGCAAATAGTAATCTGCTGTTTTGCCGAAGTTATTTCTCCTGTTTTCATGCCCACACTGGGATGCCAAAAACTGAGTGATTTGTCTCCCATTTCTGTTTCATTTTTTTTTTTTTTTTTTTTTTTTTTTTTTGCTTTAACTGGTAAGTGAACAGGCGAGACTACTGTCACTTTGGCATAACATCATCAAGTGATTGATTGGAGTCAGATGACTCCTTTCAGGTCATTAGGGCAAGGACAATTACAAAGAAAAGATTTCATGTAAAAAAATATATGTATATTGCATATTGTGCAGTACAAACAGCAACAGACAGTTACATCAGTACCACATTGTTACAGTGAAATATAAGCTGCAGAACTAAACATTAATTACATTGTTTCAGTGAAAATTAGAAATACGAATTGAAATACAGTTATTACTAAGTAGATGTACACAGCTTTCGTAGTTGCTAAAGCTGAAGGTTGTATGGAAAGTGATTTTTATATTGGCTTGAATGTGAATGTTGATAATAGTAGGGTGGTTGTAGCAGTAACTGATTACCATATGACCATGTCGTGTGTAATAGTGTTGAAACATGGCTGAAAGGTTACTAAGCCTTCATCTTTCTTTGATGTTAATATAATAGGTGAGGTATTTAAAGAGGAGTTTACAGTAGTTAAGGGAAGAACATACTCAGCATGAGGAATGACCATGGTAATGCTTATAAATCCAAAAAAGAAACTAACAAACTGATGCACACAAATTCGGTCGACCAGGTGGTTCATAAAACAATCCATTTTAAATAGCCCATACACCACAGATTGGACCAATCACAACACTGTACACATGAATAATGTATATACATATACAGATTCAGAATGACGCCCAACAATTAAACCTATACACAATGTGCATCATATAAAATTTAAGGGCACCAAATGTATATGCAAAAGCCTCCTTTTCTATAAAACATTCACAGAAAAAATCTAATGATCAATTTAAATAAAATAAATAACATTAAATCACCCATGAGGACATTCAATCAGATAATCAATATACTGATGTGTGTCAAATACATTATAAAAAATATTTGTATAAATGTAAATATATAAAAAAAATATATAAATGTATAAATACATATAAATATATAAATGTTTAATAGTTTGGCGTCATTCTGAATCTGTATATGTATATACATTATTCATGAGTACAGTGTTGTGATTGGTCCAGTCTGTGGTGTATGGGCTATTTAAAATGGATTGTTTTATGAACCACCTTTGATCTTGATCAAGTCTCCGAATTCGGAGACGAAAGCGCTTGATTGAACTTACTGTTACTGTTTTTTTTTTTTTTTTTTTGTCATTAAAGTATTCTCGTACATTTATTTGGAAGTCCGGACATATTTTTGTTCTTTGTACTCCTTTCCTGGTCGACTGAATTTATGGTAATGATTATGGCACTCCAAGGTCTTGGGAGTAGATGGTTTTATGTCTGCATACGTGTGCGTGTCTCTCTAGATATGTACGTACACACACACGCGCGCTCTTTTTTTATGTTGCCTTCGTTAAGTCTGCATCAAAGCCAATCTTTCTGTAGAGCTCTTCTTAAATGGACTTCATGCATATTATTTGTTTGGTACACAAAGATATTGTAAATTGCTGGCTCTTTCACCCTTTTTTTTTTTTATAGTGATTTGCTGCTTTTTAATGTGCCTAAATGAGTACTATATTATTGTCTTAAGGTAATGAAAAAGCCCAGATTTGGCAAAGGCCTTTTTTTTTTTTTTTTTTGCAGTTGTCTGACATATGGCATATTTGCTATACTGCAGGGCAGTTGTGGGAATTTTGTTAAGCAAAAAATTGTATTGACATGTCAGAACCCTGGAACAATTAACCAGCTTTGCAACTGTTCCTTGTCTGTAGTTGGTTCCATGCATTTGCTAGTGGACAGGATTTTATTTGGGCACACCTATGACGTTAAAAAGCAAGGTTTGATGTATGTTTCTGTTTTTTTAGGCTGTAGCAATGATGGAGCAAGAGCGGCATGAAATGGTCAAAATGCAGGAGGGGCCTCCAATGCCTCGACCACCAGAGCCTGGACTTGGACACCTGCCTAGACCGCCAATGCCACCCAGAGGTAAACTTGATGTGCATTTATTTTATACTTTAACTTAGTAAGTGAAGCTGGTCCAAAGTCTCGTTTCAGTCATGAAGCAGGCCAGTGGGGCAAGGATGAGTGCAAATGAGAATAAATTACTTACAAAATGTGTGATTTTCATTAATATTAAATATTACATTAATATAAATGTAAGTAGTATTTAGTAGGGAGAATAACATCTTGGGTCTTATACTACTAATGTTGGAAGCATCTTGCACCACCTGTTGCTTACCTTCATCACATGTTAGGTCTGACCATACTGTAGTTTCCTTTGAAATAAAATTGAAATCTGAGAACTCTTCCACCGAAGGCACCTTAAGAGCAGGTAGTTTCTTAAATTTCAAAAATTATATAGCAAGCTTCAAATCCCCACCAAACTGCATTAAATTCACTGAATATGCAGAAACATAACGCCTGCCACACTATACCTGCAGAGATGCAGCTGTACCCTGTAGGAACAAGTGTAGAGCAAACCACAGACTCAAACCCACATGGTAGAACCATAATATCAACACATTTTGTATTAAAAGGGAAAGAAATTAACCAAATAAGAGTAATTCCAGAATGTTAGAGCCCTTGTCACTGAAATAAGCAACTCGGAAGCTTAATAAAATCCACCAAAGCTAAGTTTGAGTCTAAAATAGCTACCCAAGCCAAAGACTGTCGGAAGGCATTTTTTTTAGTTATGACCGTAATCTCAAAGGCACAGTGGAGTAATGTGCTGAGCTGATTGTGAACGGTGTTACTTACACTTCACCCCTATCTGTTCCTCAAAATATACATGAATCTAGCTTACCTCCAGCTCTCACACAAAACCAAGTGCTAGCAAAAGCTAATACTGTATCTCTGGATCTTGACAATATCCCTGACTGCATCTTAAATAGCATTAAGCATGATTTAGCCACACCCCTAACCTGCTAAGAGGTGACCTGGGATGAGACATAAAAGGCATCCTGTGACCCATTACTGGTTGATTTACTCAATATCAGCAAGTCAGGTGGCATCAGAAATACTTAATCTAAGGATCTAAACCTCTTCTGCAACATCAACACAATGGTTTGGAGTGATGGGTGTATCTCAGAGGATGCCACTGCTTTGGAGAAGGCTCCCCATCCACATAATATGTTGAGTGATGAACTTCTGTTTTCAAGTGCAACTTGGATCTATGGGTGGGAAACAGAAAATTTATCCTAGGACTGCCCCTGTACTACTGATGGACTGAGGCAGCTCGTAAACGCTTTAATCTGTTCATGGGTCCCCTCAAATCACTGTGGTATGATCCCACATGTTCTCATTAAGGTTAATGTATTTACATACCATTGGATAAGTACAGCCAATCTCTAACCAAGTAGGATAGGTTAATTTGAGCACAAAAAGGGAAATGGCTAGTCTTAAAATGACCCTCAAGTACAGCAAGCTTAGCACTTGCCTTTGAATGTATAAACAAATATTACATAAGGTGTAGTGCAAATAGCAACAGACAGTTAACATCTGTAGCACATTATTACTGTGAAATGTAATGGAGTGTGCCTTTGCTCCAGCGAAGAACAGCAGAAAAGACTTCAGCGCAACTTTTACTATGTACCCATAACTGAGCTGCTGAAGTACAGATAGACAGCATGTCCAGGCACTAGGTAAACCTGCCGCTAAAGCAGTGTGTCATACAAACTGCAAGAGAAAAGTAGCCACCATTCCCTTTCTCTATACCCACTTATCTAGCTTTTTATGCCTTTCCCAAGGCCACGATAAGACCACAGTTCATAGGCTTCCCAGCGTCTGGCTCTGTAAGAAACCTTGTAATTACAAGGTTTGGCCACTAGATGGCAGCCTAAATCCATCTGTTATCAGCTCCTAATCGACCATCCACTGTATTGTACTCTATTTTTATTTACTACCCCTCTCCCCCACAACCATATCTGCTTCCTCACCTCTAATCCTTTTATCCTATATTCTCCCTCTGTGCACACTGGCCAACTTGCTCAACTATCTACACAGCTGATTGTTCCCAACCTGTCCTGAAACCCACTTTCCTTGGCGCTCTCTGCATCCTATTCTTCCCCCACTACTTTTCCTTTCAGCGACCTACACACACTCCTCTATGTAACTATACATTACTGTACCTCCTTATCTCTCTTCTCTTTACTCCTCCTGCACCCGACAGCGTAACTGCTGACCTTTTCGTCCCTAGTAGCCACTGCTCCCCCGCCCTCTTTCCTCAGAGCACAAAGTGTCGCATCCGGGCTACCTCATTACTCTACCTGCTACTAACTCCTCCCCAGGCATGTATCCACCCCTGAGGTAACAAATACACCTTGAACCTTAGGGCGCCATCTTTAAATCCCTGCTCTCCCACTTGGCTGCTGTGAGCCCCTGCTCTGAGTCTCTTCCACCTAGTAAGTACTCGTGTGGTTGCTGTTACCTATAACGTTTTAGCCTAGGATTAACAATTGTTATAGTATGTGCATTTGCTGTTCGGTTGCAAAAACGTTTTAGAATTAAATCATTACAAGGGTTCAGATAACTAATCCTGTTACTTTCGGGCAGCATAGGAAAGGTTCTGCGACTGTTCTAGAGTGTTGTTGTTTGCCTGTGATGTCTCTGTGATAGAACTAAATGCCTCTGTGGTTAGCCTAGAATGCATGCTTAATATGAGTTTTATTTGGTGATTGTGAACTGTTCCCTACCTGCCTAGGTAGGACATAGACGCCTAGGACAGAAGTAAGGTTTTTGTGTACCCAACACAGCTCTGTACTGTTGGATCCCTCCCTGCATTCTGTGCTCATTAACCGGGGGTGTATGGTTTTGTGTCCACCAACGGAGCTATGTGCTGCTATAAACCGATAACATTGCAGTACTAGGTTGCTGTATTTAGTGGCATTTACCAGGGACTGAGGGCTTAGATCAGATGTTAATCTGTAGAAAAGGTTTCTCATGCCTGCTAACGGTTGCATGCAGTAGCAGTAAACGCCACCTCTACAGTACTCGCTCGGACACGTGCGGGATTGGTGCCATACTATAGAACCCTATACCACTCCATAGTGCGCTAGCCGATTTACAGCATTTATAGCATTTACTGTCTGTTTTTTTCCTTGTCTCTGTAATAAAACAAAAAAATCTCTTGTTTTCCCGCCTTACTGAACTAGAGTAGTCCAGTTTCAGAGTTGCTGATCCCTGGGCTTTGTTTTTAGTTCCTGTTACTGATCCATTGCCTTATTAGGGAGGAGGGAAGTTTCTTTGCTTACCAGTGGGAGTGGGAAGCACTGAGCAGCCTTTCTGTCCGATTTGGTGAAGTTTCAGCCAGAAACTAGTAGTCCATTGGTCGTTTTGGGCCATTTCCTAGCTCCTTTCAGCCCCCTGCTATAAAACACGTGTTTTCCAGCTTGTACCAACTCAGCACAGATCCTCGTGGTGGCCTGCAGAGTGATCCAAGCAGCAGAGAGCTAAAAGAGTGACTTTCTACCAGATATAAGTATTGTTTGTGGCTTTCCCACTGTTATTTAAGCTAGCGACTGCATTTCGCCTGTTTTACTGCTACTTTAAGTGATTTCTGCATTTTACACTGTTTATTGCACTTTAAGTTACTAATTGTTGCAAATTGTTTCTGTAGGCTACACACTAAAGTGCGCTAGCCGATTTACAGCATTTATAGCATTTACTGTCTGTTTTTTTCCTCGTCTCTGTAATAAAATAAAAAAATATCTCTTGTTTACCCACCTTACTGAACTAGAGTAGTCCAGTTTCAGAGTTGCTGATCCCTGGGCTTTGTTTTTAGTTCCTGTTACTGATCCATTGCCTTATTAGGAAGGAGGGAAGTTTCTTTGCTTACCAGTGGGAGTGGGAAACACTGAGCGGCCTTTTTGTCTGATTTGGTGAAGTTTCAGCCAGAAACTAGTAGTCCATTGGTCGTTTTGGGCCAATTCCTAGCTCTCTTCAGCCCCCTGCTATAAAACACGCTAAACGCAGTAAAGCCTTGATTTAGCTGAGTTACCACTGTTGCACACAAGAGCAGCGGCGGTTAAACAAGGTTAAACTATTTGGGCCATCTAAATTCCACTCTTCCAATTTTCCCTTAGAACTACCTTCCTCGAGCTGTACTGATCTAACCAGCATATCCTATAACTGAAAAGTTCATCTCTACTTGATTCCCAAGTAGACTATTCTCTATCTGTAAAGCCTAGCACTTACTCCTACAGTACTTGCACCTTGATAAAGCACTCTTATTATAGATAGTACCCACCAGCCTAAAACCCACTTCCCGGAGTCCGTTGAAAGTCTCTTTATCTACTACTTCTAGTATGTCGAGGGATCAGTTGCTAGTGTCCTCTCCAGCTCAACTGGTGAACCTGGGACTATTGAGGCAATGTTACAATTGCCTCATGTACACAGACAATCCTCTCCTTCTCTCACAAAACACAAATACATGCGAGAGATGCAACTATACGGCCAAACTGGAGGCTGAGCTCTCTCAACATAGGACTGGCAAGACCAGACAGGAGGAGAAGGTAACCACACACAATACATACCCAGTCACACATGGTACCATCACAACTTCAAATCATACACATACTCACACAAAGACATACTCAGAGGCTCTGATCAAAATTTACCAAAACAGCAGAGGCCACCAAAGCAGACACCCAAACAACTACCACCTCACGACCCAACACATGCAACACATAGACCACACAGTCAGAGTGTCAAACAGTCACAGCCCTTAAGGCCAAACAAAATGCCAGACACACTTGTCATTGGTGATTCCATAGTCAGACACACTGACGTCCCGCTCACCAGACTGAGTAAAGAGAAGGTCACAGTAAGCTGCCTGTCGGGCGCTAGAATCCACCACATAACGCAAGCACTCGGGTCTCTCAACAGCAGGTACAAGTACGACTCAGTCATTGTCCACGCTGGTGTCAACGACCTGAGACGTACCTCCTTGGACTACATGAAAAGGGACATCGAGGAGCTCTCTGCTTATGTAGCCCAGGCAGGTATGACCCTGACCTTGAGCAGTATCCTACCTTCACCTAGAATGATGCCACAATACAGTGATAAGATGA
Source organism: Protopterus annectens (assembly GCF_019279795.1). Classification (NCBI taxonomy): domain Eukaryota; kingdom Metazoa; phylum Chordata; order Ceratodontiformes; family Protopteridae; genus Protopterus; species Protopterus annectens. The sequence continues at coordinate 406,859,582 of NC_056738.1, forward strand.
TCAGCTTTAATAATTGGCTTAAATTCTGGTGTCATTCAAAGGGATCCAATGTCTGTCTGCCTGGGATGACATGCTGGACAAGCCACGCTGCCCAAGGGACGGCTTGCACCTGTCACCCTGGGCTTCGGATATTGGCAAAGGCTCTTGCCACCCCATAGTGCCTTTTTAGGCAAGGCTCAAATTCTAAACCTACCACCCTAGAACACCAAAAGGAAAAAACTAAGGGTAATGCTGCTCAATGCCAGAAGTCTCAATCTCAAGATGCACGCACTCGAGGCCCTTCTCAATATGGAGAACATCAATGTCTGTGCTGTGACAGAAACCTGGTTCAAGGCTCCTGAGAGCACCCCAGCACTAACAGGTTTCACCTCATATCATGCGTTCCGTCCCAAAATCCGGACAACACCAAGAAAGGAGGGTGTCCATATTCATAAAGGACACCCACACCTCAAGGTTGGTGGCAACGCACGATGCATCGGAGACCATCCAGGTGCAATTAACCATAGGCAAGACTGCTCTGCAATTTGTAGCATGTTACAGGCCACCCTCTCAAACTCCGGAACCTCACATGGCCTTCCTGAAAACATTGGAGGGGATAAATGTATCTCCAAACACCATCATACTAGGTGACTTCAACTACCCTAATATAGACTGGGAACACTACTCAAGCCCGAACACTCTAACCCAAAGATTCCTGGAGTTCATAAACTCAAATGCCATGGAACAACTAGTCACCATCCCCACAAGAGGAGAAAACATACTTGATCTCATCATCACGAACATGGGATCAAAATGTTCAACACCGGAAGTATACCCCTCACTAGTGAGATCAGATCATAAACTAACCTCGCTGGAGGTCCTCATCCCGCCCCCACCTGAAACAAAAAAGACCACAGTGAAAAACTTCTCAAAAGCCGATTTCACACTTCTAAAAACTAGTGTGGTCTCCTTTAAGGCCCCTGAGCCAGTGGTAAACATTACTCAAACCGCTGAATCACTTACAAATGCCTTCTACCAGCACCTACAGGACTGCATGGATCAGGCAATCCCAAACAAAACTAAGACTCTCTGTACCAAAGGCAAGCGTCCAGTCTGGTGGACCCCAGCCATAAACAAGCTCTACAACAAAGGAGGAAGCTACCACAAGAGAGAGCAAAACCCTTGAAAGGTAAGACACCTTTGATCACTATAAGTAAAAAAACTAAGAGCTCTCATAAAATCATCCAAGGCAAATTTTGAGAGAAAAATCACCAAGGACTCTAAAGAGAATCATAAGGCCTTCTTTAGCTATGTTAGAAACCTAGGAGGAAACTCCCAGATATGCTCAGAATTAGTTCAAAATGATGTGAAAATTACTGAACCTGCACACATTGCCAACATACTGGCTGACAGGTTCAGTGCAAACTTCTCCCCCCCTCCCCCCCAAAAGGAGAGATATCTATTCCAGGGGATTGTAGCCCCCCAAACATCTCCCACGCCCCGGTGAGAACTGCCCTCACTAAGGCAAAAGACACAGCATCCATGGGACGGATGGTGTCCCCGGCTGTGTGCTTCACGAACTCAACGAGGAATTAAACCCACAGTTAGGACAGCTGTTTAATCTTAGCCTCACCTCAGGATACGTACCCAAGGAGTGGCGCACGGCGACTGTGGTCCCACTTCATAAGGGCGGTGCCTCCACAGACCCTGGAAATTACCACCCCATTAGCTTGACAAGCCTTATCTGCAAAGCCATGGAGAGGATCATAATGGAACTCATAAATAAAGACATAGGGAACTTGCAGACTTTGGATCCAACCCAGTTTGGCTTTGTCAAAGGCAGATCCTGCCTCTTAAACTTGGTTGACCTTTTCGAGACGGTCACCAAGGCCATTGATGAGGGAAAGGCAGTCCATACAGCCTACCTCGACCTGGCAAAGGCCTTCGACACAATACCCCACTCAGGTATCATCGAAAAACTCATCAGCTTGAATGTAAACCCATACATCACAAGATGGGTTGCAAACTGGCTAAGTGACAGAACCCACAGGGTCAGAGTTGCTGGAGCCATGTCAGACTCAAAGCCTGTCACAAGTGGTGTCCCACAGGGCTCAGTCCTGGGTCCACTCTTGTTCAGCATCTACTTTTCTGAAGTACAAGCAAACACAGGAGGGTTATGGCTGACAAAGTTTGCAGATGACTGCAAACTGGGCGCCATAGTCGAAAACACATCTGACACAGATATCCTCCAGAAGGGCCTCACAGAAATGGATAACTGGTGCCAGAGCCATGGCCTGAAGTTAAACGCCAAAAATGCATAGTCATACCCTTCGGGAAAAACAAGGTTACCTAGCTACCATATAGATGGCAATCCACTGAGCACAGAAAAAGTCATCAGGGATCTGGGGACCCAGGTTGACAGTAGCCTTCGTTTGACACTCATGTTGCTAAAGTAGTTAGGAAAACCTTCTATATCGCCCACCTGATCATGAAGGGATTCACATCTAGATCAAGGGAGGTCATCGTCCCCCTGTACTCATCACTCATTAGACCTATGATTGAGTACAATGCCCGTTCGAATGTATCTGACCAGACACCTGCTGCAGCTTGAAAGGCCCCAAAAGTTCCTCACCAAAAGGATAAAGGGTCTCAAAAATATGTCTTATGCTGCCCGACTGAAAGAACTCCAGCTCTATTCAGTCTCATACCGCTTGCTCAGAGGTGACCTGTGCCTGACATATAAGGCCATGTCAAACCCAGATTTGATGAATATGCTTCACCTCAAAAATCTAGATCCCTCAGAACCACAAGGCGGAGACTTAAACCTTGACACGGTTATAAATAGAACGTGCTGGAGGGACAGATTCATCACCCAGAGACTCCCTATGCTGTGGAACAAAATCCCGGTACATGTGAGGCAGAGCACCTCTCTGGCCTTGTTCAAGAGGAATCTTGACCAATGGATGGGAGATTGCAGATATACCCCAGAGATTACTTCAGTGTCACTGCTTGACAGAGGCACAGCAAAATGATAGGCATAGTTTTTATTCAAACTAAAGGGGTGGCGAAAGCCACATAACTATGGGCTAGGCTTATAAATGCCCTTGGGCAGATAGCCTAGTATGAACCTATGAACCTATAACACAGTAGTGTCCGAAAGATTGAAGCCTAGCACAATAGAACTATTATTTTGGACTAATTACAGCTATAACCTATTGAATTTCACCCTATTTTTGCTCTGCTGAAGAGAGCTGTATGTGTTCCTGAAACATGTTACTAAGGTATGTGCTTCCTGTGACTCGCAGAGGCTGTATACCTCAGCAGTTGTCTTTAGAGGCATAATACCAAGGGTACAAAGGTATATACCAAGAATTAGCCTGAATAAACGGTATCTCTGCCTTATACGGGCAGCAAACAGAAAACGCCGGCCCTGCTGTACCCGCTTAGACATGTGTGGGCTTGGCGATACACTTAGACCCCATATTCACTTTTTAACTTGGTAGCATTCCCAAACCGGTAAGCAGATAGTTTGCTGATCAAGCGCTACCTATTATCAACAGTTAGTGTAATTTGTGACCAATACATCATAGAAAGGATTGGACAGCCTCTAAAGGTGAATCCACCATGCTTCCGAACAACGGAAGATCCTAACGAGAAAGAACCTAACTGAACTAGAAAGTAGTTTGTTTTATGCACTAGTGACTGTACATTGAAATAAGCTGTTGAACTGAACGGTAGTGTCTACATTTGCTAACTACCATTAGATTTCCTATCTGAAAAACCACCCTGCCATTAAGTGCACAAGTACTTTAAATAACTATTCAGCTGCTACATGGTTTTGTGCACTTTTTTACCCCTTAATTTAGTTGTAATGACCCAGTATCTGGTGGATGTTCTTCGTGTTTCACTGTTGCAGTCATTACATTTGGGTAATCTGCTAGCAGGTTGCCCTCAGTCGGCCTGATTAACAAAGTCTTGGGTCCAGTGTTGGTTGCTGTTCCTTCTTCCATGACGTCAGGTCGTCAGGGGTATAAAACATGCAGCCAACGCCATTACATCAGTCTTTCTTGCCGCGCGGTGCCCATAGCAGAAGCAGTTCGCAAGGGCCGGTCAGCCGACTCCTGAAATTTTCGTTTTAGAGTTTCAGAACCAAAGTCTTCAACTAAAAGCTAAGTACCCCGTTGGGGAAACTTTTTCTTGCTCCATACCGATGTCAGTAAAAGTTAATAATTGCATTACTTGTGGGAAGCAAATACCTCATAAGAATTTTCATTTGTACTGTATTCCTTGCCTAGGCCTTTACCACAACTTGCCTTGCTGTCAGTTTTCTGCTAAATTTAATCAACGCACGATTAAACGTCGGTATATTTTTGCTTCTAACTATTTTGGCTCAAGATTTAACTATCCAGAAATGTTGTTGGTTAGCAATCCGACTACCGGAATACCTAAAAAACCGCAAAAAAAAAGACAGAGACAGACCGTCAAGGTCCAAAACCAACGACGCTTCTCCTAAGCCACTCGCTGGCACTCAGTGAGGCGCTTTTGCAGTCCCTGATAACTGCAACTTTTGATTTGCAGGCCTCTACTGAGACCCATTCGGGGTCCGGTATGCCGTGAGATGCTTTAAGTATTAAACCCGCGGATGTCTCTACCTTAGATGGGTCCGGAGCCGCTGTGCAGGCACCGGCATCTGAGGGTGTTTTCAGACCTAAAGGTGTGTATATTAAACCAATGCCAGCTTGAAAACTAAGGCCAAAATCTACTTCTATGTCTAAAAAACCGACACTTGGGCCACGTGTACAGGCCCCAATGCCTAAAAAGCAAATGATCAAAATGGCTGAAGATTTAATTACCTTGATCAGGGGTAGCCATCCCTCTCCTGCTAAGAGGCCTAGGCAAGGCACTGACTGTGAATCTTCAGATCAGGTTTCTTTTTCTTCTGATTCTTCTGCTGAACAGGATTTATCTATACCTACTTATGAGGACTCTGATACAGAAGATTCCATCCCTTCTGCTTCTCCCCCTGAGGATTTCTCTTTTGGAGAAACTTTACATACCTTAAGGGAACACTTCCACTGGGAAAGTCAGGATTTCTCTGAATCTAAAAAGAGACTTGGGGATTTTCTTCTTCTTCCTCATCGTAGGCCTTTGGCTATACCTCCTGTTCTAGACATTGGTGTGATGTTTTTTCAGAATCCAGTATGACCCCTGATTCTCTGCCTCCGGCTCCTAGTAAGCCAGACAGATACTACAGGGTTTCCTGACTCCCACAAATTCCTTTTCAAAAACCCTACTGATGATCCTGAAACCATTTCTCAGGGTCCCAAGGGCGTTAAGGCCTCTACTGCTAAAAATCCTATCCCTTCTGACAGAGATTCCAGGGCGCTGGATAGATGGGGTAAGAAGGTTTACACGTCTGCAACCTTGGCAATCAGGGCTTTAAACTGTCAGTTTCATATGCTTAAATATCAGCAGCATGTCATGGGGTCTACTTAAACAGAAAATGATGTTTATCTCTGACTGTGTGGAAAATAAGAGTTGCAGGATTTATTGCATTCAGCTGAACAAGTTGGAAAACGTACTTTGCAGTGTGGTTTTGATTCTTTGGAGGCCTCTTGCAGGGCTGCTGTAACTGGATCTGTGATAAGAAGGCATGCTTGGCTCAAAGAGCAAAATCTGCCTGACAATGTTAAAGCAAAACTGTTGGATTCTCCTTTACAGCAGGACAGTCTCTTTGGTAATAAGGCTGAAGAAGCTTTAAAAAAGATGGAAGATGAAGCTAAATCTATGCAAGCACTTACCTTTTGGCCGCCCCTTTGGGGGGAAAGCTGGCACTTCATGCACAAAACTGGCAACTGATTATCCAGGACAAATGGGTTTTAAATATAGTATTGAATCCCCAAATGATGTGGATACTCTACAAAAGGGCCTTACAGAAACAGATGCTTGGTGCCAGAGCCAAGGGCTCAAGCTCAATGCCAAGAAATATATAGTTGTCCCCTTTGGGGAAAAAACATGCACCCGTGAATTACCACATAGGTGGCAGTACACTAAACACTGGTAATGTGATGAGACTTAGGGACACAGGTGGACAGTGGTCTCGCCTTCAATAACCACATCGCCACAACAGTCAGGAAATCCTATGTGGCACACCTCATCACTAAGGGCTTTTCATCCAGAAAAAAGGTCATTGTCCCACTGTACTCATCCCTCATTAGACCCATTGTAGAATACAACGCCCCATTTGGTATGCACCTCTCAAGACATCTGCAACAACTGGAAAGGCCACAGAAATACCTCACGAAAGAATCACAGGCCTGAAGAAGATGCCCTATGCTGACCTCCTTAAAAAAAACTCCAGCTATACTCTGTTGCATATTGTTTACTCCGAGGCGATCTCTGGTTAACATACAAGGCCATGTCAAACCCAGATCTGGTGGACATGCTACACTTAAAGAAATCCCAATCCCTCAGAGCCACACACTCCCAGGGATCTAAACCTTGTCATCACAATAAACAAAACATGCTGAAGGGATACGTTCCTGACCCAGAGATTCCCCAGACTCTGGAATAGACTGCCCAAACATGTCAAGCAGAGCGCCTCTTTGGCCCTCTTCAAAAAGGAACCTTGATGATTGGATGCGAGGAAGGAACTTCACCCTGGGGATCGCGTCAGTCGCCCTGCTAGACAGGGGTCCAGGGAAGTAAATAGTGTGGGAAGAAATAGCCAGGGAATTGTTATGGCTAGGCTTGTATAGAACCTAGAGCCAATGGCCTAGTACCAACCTATGAACATTGATGATATACTGTTGCTCCCAATGCTGAAGCTTGTTTTATACTGTTTGTAAAGCTACACATCCATATTTAAAACTGAACAATTCTAAAGTATGTTGTATGCTGCCTAGTGTTTTAAAAACTTAACAGTTTTTAACCAATGTTTTTAAAGTTACACATCCCTGCTTTACATTGCATATTTCTACAGTATTTTGTATGCTGCCTAGAGTTTTAAAAATATTTACAGTTTTAAAAAATATATTTGATGGCTATAAATCCCTGTTTAACATTGCATATCTGTAAAGTATTTTGTGTGCTGCCTATACCGGGGAACTGGTATCTGTAACCAGCTGGAAGTGGTTAAGAAGCAATTTATTCTGCAAGGTCCTGCAAAACCTACCCCCTGAAAGAATTACCTCTACAGCTTCAAGGGAAGTTATTCCAAAGTATGTCTATACTCTTGAGTTGCGTTAAACTTAAACGCTATTCCTGCAACCCTGTTAGGTGGTTAGAACTCACTGTAATTCAGACTCTGCAGCAGCCACCATTCCCTTTCTCTATACCCACTTATCTAGCTTTTTGCGCCCTTCCCAAGGCCACGATAAGACCACAGTTCATAGGCTTCCCAGCCTCGGGCTCTGTAAGGAACCTTGCTGTAATTACAAGGTTTGGCCACTAGATGGCTGCCTGAATCCATCTATTATCAGCTCCTAATTGACCATCACTGTATTGTACTCTTTACTTACTACCCCTCTCCCCCACAACCATATCTGCTTTCCCACCTCTTAGCCTATATTCTCCCTCTGTGCATGCTGGCCAACTTGCCCAACTATCTACACAGCTGATTGTTCCCAACCCACCTTTCCTGAAACTTGCTTTCCTTGGCTCTACCCACTCCATTCGCCCTGTGGGCTCACTCTGCTCCCCTACCCTGCCCCCAATTCCCACCTGCCCCCAGTACTCCTACATTTATAGTCAACAAACCGCACCCCCCCTTAACCCCCACCCCCACACATCACAACCGAACACGATCTACCTTTACACCCACCCCCACACCCCCTCCCCATATTTCACTCTCTTACATCTCCCCACCCACACTCCCTAACACCAACAGTATTTACCCCACAGTGTCTCCACTAACTCGCATCTTATCTCCAAAACCTAGACCAGTCTGCTACCTCATACCCCCACTTGTCCTACTTTATCTCCTCACCTCCTATGAACACTATTGCCTACCTAGCTCTCAATATCCCACATCCAGTACCACTGCTAGCCTCCACCCCCACTATCCCACACCATTACAACCCCACCCTTTCTCTAATTCTACTACCCCAACACCTCTTCATTCCCTAAGAGCTACCTACAGAAACCCTAGCACTAAGTACTATCACCAGCTCCTACTAAAAATCCAGAAACTAGTAAGGAAGTCTCAACCAACCCTTTTAGCAGATGGGGATATCCGCCCTAACCCAGACCCAAACTTACCTGATACCACTAGCTCCACAAATAGCACTGTCTCCAATCTACGGAGCTCATGTAATGCCCCTAATTCACTACTAGCCTGTCACCTAAACATCAGAAGTATAAATAATAAGATTCACTATATACATGCTTTTCTAGACATGCACTCCCCTGACCTATTATGTCTTACTGAAACCTGGCTCAAACCCAGTATCCCTGATAATGAGATAATACCCCCCAACTACAATATAATTAGACTTGATCAGCAAGGCAGGAAAGGTGGTGGAGTAGCCATCATGTACAAATCCACTCTACAAGTGTTCACTATCAGTATCCCACAAAGCCTGATAACTAGCAACTCTGAAACACTCAATAAAAGTCCAGCCTAGCAAGCACAAAGCTATCAACATAGCATGTATCTACATTCCTCCAGGTGACAACATAGTGACCTTAGAAAGTACCCTCCAATGGCTATCCACTACCCACCCCCAAGAAACCATTATTTAGGAGACTTCAATATCGATTGGAAAACCTGTTCATCAAACTTCCCCACCACCCACATTAACTTAAATGGCTTCTCCCAAATTATAACTTCCCCTGCCAGAATCAATAAGCCCAACAATAAAGAAAGTATCCTAGATTGGATACTAATAAACAACAAATCCCAGTTCCATAAATCAGGCACCCTATCTGAGGACATGAGTGACCACTTCCTAACCTGTATAATCAGAAAAAGGAATGACATGCCTCAGCAAATCACCCTTAAAAACCTCACTAAATTCCAGACCGAACTTAAATCATGCAATTGGTCCGATCTAAAGCTACTTCCCCTTGACAAAGCAGTCTCACACTTCAGTGCTAAATTCCTAGACATCTTAGCCAGGCATGCTCCCAAAAGAAATATCAGAACCAAAAGCAAAATAGCTCCATGGCTAACCAAAGGTACTAAACAAAAGGTAACTGCTAGGGACGCAGCATGGACCTCCTGGAGATCCTCCAAATCCAGTCAGGACCACATTAGATAAAAACAATTGAGAAACTAGGCAAAAAAATCCACTATGCTAGACAAACAAACCTACTATTTCAACTTACAGAAAAAGCACCAAAATCAACCACAAAAATTCTGATCAGGCCTTAATAAACTGCTCCATCCATGTGAATCCACAACCCCCATCCCTTCAACTACCTTACATCTACCCCCCCAAAAGTGTAGCAGAGGCCTTCAATACTTTCTTTACAGAAACAATTCAATCCCTAGCTAATAACCTACCTCCCGACTCCTCCACCACCACCTACCCACTCTTGATAATGTCCTTCCTTTAAAATTTGATCCAGTCGTCAGACTATATTAAATCCCTACTTAAGAAACTCAAACCCACTGTCCCGGCAGCAGACTTACTCCCTGCAGAATTTCTACAAAAGGCCGCTAATGAAATGGCATACTCTGTCTCCATCTAAATCAATCATACTATCTGCGAATCCTATGTCCCCTCCATCTGGAAAATCTGCATTATTGCACTTCACAAAGGGGGCAACTCCACTGAACTCTCAAACTATAGACCTAGAGTCATCCTATCTCCCTTAGCCAAAATAATGGAAAAGTGTATACATAAGTAAATTCTAACTCACCTTATCCAGAACAATTGCCTTGCCCCATCCCAGCACGGATTTAGACCTGCCCATAGTACCACGACAGCACTTCTCTCCTTGTCTCGCACAATAAATCAAAACCATAATCACAACATCCTCTCCTTTGCCCTCTTTCTCGACCTATCTAAAGCATTCGATATGGTGAATAACCACCTACTCCTAGACACACTAAAATCATTCAGCCTAAACAACCTAGTAATCAACTGGTTCCACTCTTACTTGCAAGGCAGACAACAAGCAGTATTATGGAAAGACAACAAGCAGTATTATGGAAAGACAATCTGTCCCCCCTTCTACCAATCACTCTTGGTGTCCCCCAAGGATCCATATTAGGTCACCTTCTTTTCTCCATATCCATCAGTGACCTACCCAAAGTCATCCCAGAAGCAGCCAGTATTCAGTGTGCAGATGACTCGACTTTATCTGTTCTGCCACCACCCCCTCAGAACTGCAATCCCTATCCCAAAGCACCTTCAACAAAGTAGAGGACTGGCTCATTAATCGCAGTCTCCTATTGAATCCAAACAAAACCAAACTACTATTCTCCCCTACCCGTAAATTCACATCACCAAATATTACAATCTTATCCAACAATGGCACCATAATCTCTCCAGAACCATCCACAAAACGTCTTGGTGTAGTAATAGATAATAACCTAACGTTTGACTCTCATATAGACAAAACCATCAAAACAGTTAACAAAAAACTAGGCTCCTTGTATAGGATTAAACCATTCCTAACCCCACCTGCCAGAACAGTTGTAGCTCGAGCACATCTCCTATCAACCCTTCTCTATGCCTCACCCATCTTCGCAAACCTAAACAAATTAGCTAGCTGCTATAACAATATAGCTAGATTCGCCACAGGCACAGCCTACAGAACCCATCACTATCAAAGTCTTCAAACACTAGACTGGCTAGAACTACCCAATCAACTCCAGTGCAACCAACTCATAGTTATTCATAAAATCCTCTACCAACCTAACAGTACACCCATTCTGACAAATATTATCACCCCTTACAGCAACCTACCATCCCTCCGCTCATCCAACAAAATGCAAGTACAATCTGCCAAAGCCAACAACTCAGCTGGAGAATCACTATTCTCCAACTCTGCTGGAAAAAAAATGGAACTCACTCCCCCAGTTCTTACCACTGTAGCCTCCTTACCCCAATTCAAAATATCCATAAAAAATTGCCTAAACAAGCATTGGCTGTGTCCATGTCTAGACCCGGACTAACTCAATATACATACTACACTAGTAGGTAAATTATGCAATAAACAACTTCTTTATCCTATATGAATAAACTTTCTATACCTAACCCACCCAGACTATATATACTTCTCAACAATCTTTAGAACAATATTAACTAAACCTAACCTAACTTGCTATCCTAACCATTCTAATGCTTAGTTTCTAACTCCCTATCCTAACCATTCTAATGCCTTGTTTTTAACTCTTTAATAGTATCCTGTTATCCTATCCATTCTAAGGATATGTTTTTAATCCTTCTACATCTAATTTCCAATAACTCCCCTTCTTAACTAACCACCTTTTTTCTCCTGGTTGTCATTCATGACTTCAATCTAGGTATCATGTCATTCTGTACACTCGAATGCTGTGCAATGATTTCTGTACATATTTAATACTATAAACCTACAAAGATCTTAAACTTCAATGTAACCATGTATATAAATCACCTTTTTAAAATGATACATTTTTTTTTTCAATGTAACCATGAATATTGATGGTCATCTTTTGTACATGTGGAGCTTTGCTCCCCGGGCCTCCGCTGAAAATGGACATGTATCCAGTCGGACTCTCCCGGTTAACAAATGTAAAATAAAATAAAGGTGCTCCGTATTCTGAAAGAACTCGTCATCGTTCCCATTTTGGTTATAAAATCAGCAACAAGCAGTGTACTTTGGTAAAATGCAAAGCTTACAGCCTGCAAGGGGAAGAAACAGTACTGTTCAAAGATAAGTATTCAGCTAGCTGCCCTTGTGGACCATTTTAAGAGTAGCTAATTTCCTGTAAAGGTGAGAATTTCACCTTGTACTTTGACTTGGGGGTTGGTGCATTGGTTAAGGTGCTTACCTCGCAAGCACAGTCCCTAAAACAGTTTAGTGTGTTTTGTTGTGAGTAGATGGTTTGAGTGATTTACTGAAGGAGTGCATTTTCTTGGTTTCTAATCTGTAGAATATTATTCCATACAGCAGGCAGTGTTTCAGAGGAATGATGTTTTGCAAGTGTGTGCTGTGAATTGGGGCTTCTGCAACTGAATAATGTTGCTTCTGAGGCTGCAAGTCTTTGTTCTTAGCTGAAGTTTGCGTGGGGTGGGTGGCAATATCTGTTGTGTAAGATTTGAAGGTGAATGTGTTAACAGTAGTGTCGCACTTGTTGCGGGAAGCTAGTTTGCTTTTAGTGTAATGCATTGGTATTCCTTGCTGTTTGCTAAACTGCGTATGAGAATTTTGTTCTCTGCAATTTGTATGAGAGCAGTATTTTTGGCCTGGAGGGCAGTTTATAAGAAGACAATATTCCAGTCTGAGGAGAAACATGTTTAATATATCCCCACCTGGCCTCAGTAGAGAGTGTAGACCCAAGTGAGGTATTTTGTAAGATGCTGTTAGGTTTGTACTTTAACTTGCAGTTCAGTGCAAGTGTGAAGGGAGAGGTTTTGATCCAAGGTAAACTTTTTAGATGTATTTTCAGTGAGGTAATGGGAAGAGGAGCTGGTAGGCTAATTAATAGTCCGTAAACATTCTATAGTTTCTGAGATTTGCCAAGCAGCATCACTGGTTCTCTGTGTCTCTACGGACAGCTTCCTATATTGTTGCCAGTTCCAAATAGTTTTGGTCATCTTATAGCCCTTTGTTAGAAGGGAATGGATTTTACTGAACCTGGTAAGCACAGTATGATTGGTATATGGTATACAGTGTTTTTTGGTAGCTCTAGGGAAGACTGAGAATTGAAGATGGCTGAGGATAGATACTTGAAGGATTCCACATGTGAAGTAGAATGGGGAATAGTTGAGAATCTTAAGAGAGGGCAACACTTTCTAGTATGAAGTGGATTGGTTAATGTTGGGTTGGTAGGTAATATACAAGTTAAATGTCTTTTCTGGGAAACGCTTTGTTCATATTTTCTTTCATCTGAAGTAGTTAACTTCATTTGATCATCAACCTGTGGGATGTCTGATTCGGATCTGAGACTGCAGATGTTCTTTGTGTTTCACTGTTGCAGTCATTACATTTGGGTTATCTGCTTGCAGGTCGCCCTCAGCCGGCCTGATTATCAAAAGTCTTTGGTCCTGCATCGGTTACTGTCTCTTCTTCCATGACGTCAGGTAGTCAGGGGTATAAAGCATGCAGCTGATGCCATTACATCAGTCTTTCTTGCTGTGCGGTTCCCGAAGCAGTTCACAAGTGCCGGTTGGCCGACTCCTGAAATTTTCATTTTCGAGTTTCAGAAACGAAGTCTTCAAAAAAGCTAAGTACCCTGTTGGGGATCCTTTTTTCTTGCTCTAAACTTATGTCAGTAAAAGTTAACAATTTGCATTACTTGTGGAAAGCAAATACCTCATAAAGATTTTCATTCGTACTGCATTCCTTGCTTAGGCCCAGGCCACGACGTCTCTTGCTGTGGTTGTGCCTTATTCAATCCTCAAACTATTCGTCGTATGTTCATTTTTGCATCAGACTATTTCGGTACTCTGTTTAATTATCCAGAAATGGCTTCGGTAGCTGCCCGACTACCGACATTCCAAAAAAACGTAAAGATAAAGACTGAGACGGACTGCATAGGTCCAAAGCTGCTGACGACGCTTCTGTTTAAGCTAGTCGCCAGTTCGTTGGTACTCAGTGAGGCACTTTTGCAGCCCCTGCTACCCGCTCCTTCATATTCACAGGCCTCTACTGAGACCATTCGGAGTCCGGTATGCCGCAAGATGATACTTCGACTATGGAACATGCGGATGTCTCTACCTTGGATGGGTCCGGAGCCGCTGTGCAGGCACCGGCTTCTGAGGGTGTATTCAGGCCTACTGACTTGCATATCAAACAGAGGCCATAGTCTTATTCAATGCATAAAACTCTATCCACGCCTTGAAAACCGACATCCAAACTGCATGGTCAGACCCATATGCCTAAAAAACAAATGATAAGAATGGCTTAAGACCTTATTACTCTAATTAGGGGAAGCCAGCCTTCTACCTCTAAGAGACCTAGAACTGATTTTCCTTCTGATTCTTCTGACCAGGATTCTGAAATTTCTGTTTCTTCTGATGACCGGGATTTGCCCTTATCTTCCTGTGAGGATTCTGATGCAGAGGACTCCATACCCTCTGCTTTCCCTCCAGAAGATTTCTCTTGGTGAAACTTTGCACACTCTTAGGGAGCATTTCCGCTGGGAAAGCCAGGATTACTCTGACTCCAAAAAGAGGCTTGGGGAATTCTTACTCCTACCTCAACATAGGCCTTTAGCTATCCCTCCTGTACTGGACATTGTAGATGATGCCTTCTTGGCATCTAGCCTGGCCCCAGACACTTTACCCCAGGAAACCTGACAGGTATTGCAGAGTATCTGTCTCTCACAAGTTCCTCTTTAAGAATCCTACTGCAGACCCAGAGACCATTTCACATGGACCCAAAGGCATTAAGGCTACTACTGCCAAAAACCCTACCCCCTCTGATAGAAATTCCAGGGCCCTGGACAGATGGGGTAAGAAGGTATACACTTCTGCTACTTTGACCATTAGGGCCTTAAACTGCCAGTTTCATATGTTAAAGTATCAGCAGCATATTATTGGATTACTTAAACAGAAAATGATGTCGATTCTGGACTGTGCTGAAAATAAAGAATTACAGGATTTAATGCATTCTGCTGAACAAGTTGTTAAACATACTTTGCAATGTGGTTTTGACTCCTTTAGAGGCATCTTGCAGGGTTGCTGTCACTGGTTTTGTTCTTGGAAGGCATGCTTGGCTTAAGGAGCAAACTTTGCCAGATCATGTTAAAGCTAAATTACTGGATGCTCCATTAATCCAAGACCACCTGTTTGGCAACAGAGCAGAAGTACTACTTAAAAAGATGGAGGAAAAAGCTAAATCTATGCAAACTGTTAAAGATTTCCTGCAAGTACAGCCTCCCAGATTTAGTAGGCATTGGCCTTCTAAGAATTGATACTTTCCTGTCTCTTCCAGGCCTTCTCAGTCCAAACCCAGGAACAGCAGACCACCTAGGCTACAGTCTCTGGGTACTCACAGGCCTAAGCAGTGGAGGGCTCCCACTTCCAAAGCTGGAAGTAGTAAGACACCCCCCCCCCCCATGGTAAACTGTCACAATGACTTAACCGTAAACCTTCCAAGCCCTGCTCAACTGACTGCTCCTTTAGGGGGAAAGATCACCCTGCATTCAAAAAACTGGGAACTCATTACCCAAGACAAATGGGTTTTAAATGCTGTTTCCCAAGGATACAGATTACACTTCCAGACATTACCAACCCCAAACGGTTGGCCAGACCTACCCTCAAATCAGTGGGCAGAGGCTCAACAGCAGGTTCTCTCTCTTCTAAGTATCAGGGCTATTCAACCTGTCCCAGCAGAGGAATGGGGACAAGGTTTTTACTCTACTTTTCCTGGTACCCAGAAAAGATGACAACTGGCGTCCTATCCTAGATCTGTCTATCCTAGACACCTTTTTGGTAATCCTAAAATTCAAAATGCTAACTCCTTCATCAGCTGATTCCCATGCTAGGCAAAAATGCCTGGTTGGCAACATTGGACTTAAAGGAAGCTTACCTGCACATCCCAATAAGGGAATCTTGCAGAAAATACCTACACTTCAGAGCAGGCTACATGCACTATCAGTTCTCTTCACTGCCCTTTGGCTTATCTACTGCACCCAGGGTATTCACAAAGTGCCTAGCTCCAGTCATTGCATTCTGCAGGCAAAGAAATGTTCAAATATACCCATACCTGGATGATTGTCTAATTCAGGCAGAAAGCCAGGACATACTATTAAATCATCTGGCATTTGTAAAGAAACTGCTAACCTCACTGGGGTACACCATAAATGAAAAGAAATCTCACCTAGTACCCTGCCAACAAATTGGTTTCCTGGTAGCAAGCTTGAGCACAACTTCCCAGATGGCCTACCTCATGCCAGAAAGGCAAGTTTATTTGACAGCCTACTTCAAACTACTGGCCACACAGACCCAGCTGTCTGCAAGGAAATACTGCAAGCCCTGGGGTTCATGGCCTCTTGCATCCTACTAATTCCATATGCAAGACTGCATATGAGGAAACTACAATGGTATCTAAAAAGTCTATGGTGTCAACATTCTCAGGACCTGGAATCAATGATTCCTATCATTCCTGGTATAAAGACAGAGTTCTTTTGGTGGGCAGAGGCCTACTTTCACAACAAGCAACTGCCGTTCACTCTACATCCTGCCGCCCACACCCTAACAACAGACGCATCAGACTATGCATGGGGGGCTCACTTAGCAGGGCAGTGCGTTCAGGGCAAATGGAACCAGAGTCAATCGCACCTGCATCAAAAAGAAATGTTAGCTGTACAGAATTCTCTGACAGCCTTCAAAGACCACATTCTTCCAGGACAATTATTGGTAAAGACAGACAATGCCACTGTTATGTGGTACATAAACAAGCAGGGGGGAACCCACTCATACCTTCTCTGCAGACTGTGGAACACAGCCTTGAGCTACCAAGTGCACCTACAAGCTCAATTCCTGCCAGGCAAACTAAATTCGCAGACATATCCTGGACCCAAACGAGTGCAGACTGGAACCAAAGATATTCAACATTTTGAGAAGCAAATGGGGGAGCCCAGAGATAGACCTGTTTGCCTCCCGTCAGAACTACCAGTTGGACAAATTCTGCACAAGGACTCCCCACAGACAAACTTGGAAAGTGGATGTCCTGTCCTTCACCTGGGAAAGCCTTTCAGTTTATGCCTTTCCCCCTCTGCCTCTCTCGAAAGTTCTACTAAAGATCAAACAGGACAAACCAAGGACAATACTCATTGCACCAGACTGGCCACACCAACACTGGTACCTCCACTAGTGCAATATGTCACTGCTGAAACCGTGGCACCTGCCTCAGACCCCTTCCCTGCTGTCCCGGCAGGAGGGCCAGATTCTGCACCCCCAGCTTCAGACCCTGAGCCTTGCAGCCTGGCTAATTACCTGAGCTGTCCAATACCATCCCTTAGTAAGCAAGTGCTGGATGTCATTCTGGAGGCAAGGAGGCCAAGTACTAGAAAATCTTATGCTGAAAAGTGAAAAAGATACTGTTCCTGGAGTCAAACTCAGGGGATGGACACAACTGTGCCCAGCTTACCGCATATTCTTCCATACTTAACAGAAATGCTTCACAAGGGCTTTTCCTTCTCTTCTATTAAAATTCATGCCTCTGCCATTTCAGCACATTATAATATTGAACCACCCCTCTTATCTCACCCCCTGCTGAAACAATTCCTCAGAGGGTCCAAAAATTTAAGACCACACAGGAGAGCGTCTACTCCAGCCTGGGACCTTAACTTTGTATTGGAAAAGCTCACTCTTCCTCCTTTTGAGCCAGCTGCAACTGCAGAGTTGAAATTCCCTTCTTTGAAAACAGCCTTCCTTCTAGCCATCACTTCAGCAAGAAGAGTGTCTGAATTACAGGCCTTCATGGCAGTGAAGCCCTTCATCATCTTCCATGCAGACAGGGTGTCCCTCAAGACCAATCCTTCCTTTAAACCCAAGGTGGTATCCAGTGTGGCCCTTAGTCCATTCATTTACCAACCTTCTTTTCTAATCCACAGAACAAAGGAGAACGAATACTGCACTCTTTGGACGTGCACAGACGGCTTAAATTTTATTTGGACAGGACTAAGCTTCTCAGGAAAACTGAACAGCTGCTAGTTGCCTTTGCCGCAGAGGGGAAGGCCATTTCAAAGCAAACCGTTTCTAAGTGGATAGGCTATTGCATTTCTGCCGTAAGCACCATGGAAAACCTACCCCACAGGGGATAAGGTCACATTCCACCAGGGCTGCATCTACTTCAACAGCCTTTCTCAGAGGTGTTCCTACCAGGGACATCCTAGAAGCTGCTACCTGGAGTTCTGTTAATACCTTGACCAAGCATTACCACTTGCCTATTTTTTCTAAATCCAGAGCTGATTTTGCCACTGCCGTCTTGCAGGGCCTAATAGCTGGTCCTAATGTGCTCTAATTGCCTCCTCCCTTCCTTAGCTTTGGGAATCTACTCAAATGTAATGACTGCAACAGTGAAACATGAAGAACCTAGTACAGTTGTGTACACTTACCATAAATGTAGATGTTAAGAGTGTATTCACTGTTGCAGTCTCCTGGTTACCCTCCATCCAGCCCCCTGACTCCTGTTGGCTATACCTTTCTTCTTGTTTACTGTATTTAAGCTTTCTGGTGTGTTTGCTTTTTGTTGGAGGTGTAACCTTGTATATAATTGCTTCCCATTATGGGGGCACCTGACATCTGGGGCAAGAAAAACTGATGTAATGGCGTCGGCTGCATGCTTTATACCCCTGACTACCTGACGTCATGGAAGAATAGACTGTAGACTGCAACCGACACAGGACCCGAGAGTTTGATTATCAGGCAGGCTGAGGGCTACCTGCAAGCAGATAACCCAAATGTAATGACTGCAACAGTGAATACACTCTAACATCTACATTTATGCTAAGCGTACACAACTGTACTTTTCACCAGCATCTGATGCAAGCTCCTCCCCTTACCCATAATACCCCTCCATCTCCTTCCTTCCCTCAGATCTCATTTGCCACGGCTTTGCCAAGCAGCATGGTCTAGAGCTACAGGCGTGGTAGGTACTTTGGTGTTTTGTGGGTGTGTTTGCGTTGATAGTGTAGGTAGGCCTCCCCTTCCCTTTTTTTTTTTTTTTTTTTTAAAGAATGCGACGCAAAAAAGTTATTGCGTCTTGTTAGGTAGTTTAGGCCTTGCCTCCCTTCCCCTACCTTCCGAGTGTATGTGTGTGTTGGGTAGTCAGTTCAACCTTGTTAGGTTAAACTTTTTTATGTGATGGATATGGCGGATCAGCAGGCCAGGCTGATATTTAGAAAATGCACAGTGTATGCCATAAGTTGTCCCCTGCAGATGGCCGCACTCTGTGTGTTGTGTGTCCTGGGGGCAGCCCATTTATCATCCGACTGCTCTGTTTGTGCAGGGTTCAACCCCAGGGCCCTTAGGGATCATAGGGCAAAATTGATCCTTAAGGGACTTCTGCCTGCGACTGATGTGGCTGCCTCTTCTTCTGTTGCGATCATGGCCGTGACTGCACCCTCTACTTCAGCCACGGTCTCCTCTCCCTCCCAGGCCGGGACTCAACCTCCTGATCAAAGGCCTGTGGTGAGGGTATCCAAGTAAGAGAGGAGCAGGGCTAGAAAGAGAGAGACAAGGGGAGGAAGAGATCCCCCCAGACTGTTCAAGTCCAGTGGGTCCCTCACCCAGACAGACAGTTTTATTTCTAGGCCAGCTTCCCCTCGGCTCTGATCAGAGTTTCTCAGGGGAGCCGGAGGAGCTTAGGCCTCTTTCCAGGGCCTCTGTACAGTGACCCTCCAGGCTGGCGTTGGTGGCCTCAAGGTCCACCCATAGTTTATCTGAAGCAGACCCGGACAAAATGATGCAAAGGTTTATTCGCACTCAGATTCAGATGGAGGTCTTGCCTAGCCCCCTTTCCCTCTGGAGGGGAAGGCTCCCTTCCCTTCTGTGCCCCGATATCTCCTTCTCCGATCCAACCCTCGGTATCTGAGTTCCTGGATCTGAGAGGTCCTGGAGTCAGGGGGATGGTGCCGATGGTACCAGGTAAGTCGACACTAGCCATTACCTTGAGCACGTCGGATCTGATTGGTTCAGACCCAAGCGTCTCTCTGAGCCGGAGCTTGGGCGTCTGATCCGAGGGGTTGGGTCTTTCTCCGTTGGCATTGACACTATCAGGTCAGGGTCTACCTCTCGGTCTCTCTGCTCCGTCGAGCTCTGCTCCGATCCCCACGACGAATCTGGAGAGAGCATTTACCAGCTCCTCCGGTGACTCGTTCTCCCTTGGAGTTCAACATGGTAGAGAGGGTTCTCTCCATGGGGATCGAGGCCCCTGACCATCTCATCGGATTCTGCCCCAACTCCCTCGCCTCTGGGTGCTGCTTCTGCCATTTTTCCCATGCAGGGACAGCCCATGCTTGAGGTGCTCCAGACTGTTTCCATCAAGGAACCTCAAGTAGTTTGCGAGCCCTCTCTGGAGAGTCCCACCGAAGAGATTCCTCACAAGCGAATGTGATAATGGAGGCACCTGGACTCCTCTCCCAGAGTTCCTCACTGAGAATACCGACTTGGAGGAAGGGGAAGGTTCCCCCAGATCACCCCCTGAGGATCTCTGAGTCTGTGTTCCTGGAGGCTTTCTACACGGGCCCAGTCTACCTCCTGGGTGCCCCCCCCCCTCGCGGATCCCTTGGTGGACCTTATTACCACCAGGACATGGAAGGCGCCAGACACTGTGGAGCCAATTCCCAGGCACCCCGATAAGATCTTGAGCCCTCCACTGGACAGACTGAGCTGAAACAAGGGGTCCTCTGTGGACGCCATGGTGTTAGAGGCTGCCACCGGGAAAGAACTGGCCCAGGAAAGTTCTAAGGTCCATCCCCCTGACCGAGAGTCCAGGATGATGGATCGTCTGGGAAAGCGGGCATATGCTTCAGCAATCTTTTCTATAAGGGCGCTGAATAGTTTGGCCCATGTTACCAGACTACAGTGGGACCTCATCAAGAAGTTCACCGAGTCGCCCCCCAGAGTCCATGTCTTCGGAGGATAAACACACACTCTCCGTGAGAATGGCCACTCTCAAAGTGGTTACGAATTCGTCCATGCACCTCCTTTCACATGCCACTGAAGGAGCAGCAAGGGCTGCCGGGTCTGGCATTGCCATGAGGTGACACGTCTGGCTTAGGCTTTGTCAATTCACAGAACCCTTTAAGGCGTCTTTCGCGAATGCCCCTTACGATGGTTCTTTCTTGTTTGGGAAGACAGTTTGCGAAATGTTTGTCCAGAGTGAGAAGGAAAGGAAGACACTGTCTGCCATCAGAATCTGCTTCTCTAACCCCCAAAGATCCTTTTCCAGGAGTCAGAGGGGGCAAAAGATGATGTGGCTCCAGAAGTCTCTGTATTCCCGGGAAACTTGGGACTCGCCTTCCCCTAGAGGCAGAGGGGGTCAGGACAGACGCTGGCCCAGAGGTGGGGGGGGGGGGGGTTTATGAGAAATTTTCTGTCTCGAGAACCGTTTTCTGACAGACCTGTGCAACAGCCCTGAGGGGTTGCCCGACTGCTCTGCAGGCAGTCAGGGGTCGTCTTTCGATGCACCTGACTGCATGGGAGTCAGTGTCATCAGACCGTTGGGTACTGCAAATAATATCCAGAGGTTATGCAGTCTGCTTTCTAACTCCTCCCATTCCAGCAAAACACCTCCCTGACGTTGCACCACCGCCAAAACACCTCCCTGACGTTGCACCACCGCCAAAACACCTCGCTGACGTTGCACCACCGCCAAAACACCTCGCTGACGTTGCACCACCGCCAAAACACCTCGCTGACGTTGCACCACCGCCAAAACACCTCGCTGACGTTGCACCACCGCCAAAACACCTCGCTGGCGTTGCACCACCGCCAAAACACCTCGCTGACGTTGCACCACCGCCAAAACACCTCGCTGACGTTGCACCACCGCCAAAACACCTCGCTGACGTTGCACCACCGCCAAAACACCTCGCTGACGTTGCACCACCGCCAAAACACCTCGCTGACGTTGCACCACCGCCAAAACACCTCGCTGACGTTGCATCTGCGCAAAGGGAGGTAACAGCAGTAGAAATCAGAAAGCTGCAAAGGAAAATGTCATCCAGCCCGTCCCCCAAGATCAGTCTGGATCAGGTATCTATTCCAGGTTGTTTTTGGTGCCAAAAAAGACGGGGGACCTAAGGCCCATTCTGGGCCTTTTTACACTAAACCTGCCAGTTGCCAAAGAGAAGTTCCGGATGATCACTCTCTACAATCCATCCTGCCTTACCTGCAGGAGAATGACTGACTGGATGTGCTCCATAGATCTCCAGGATGAGTACTATCGCATCAAAATGTACTGATGCTCCAGGAGGTTCCTCTGCTTTCGGCTAGGGGCCAATCACGATCAATTCCAAGCCCTACCCTTCGGTCTCACCACAGCCCCCAGGGTGTTCACCAAGGTCATGGCAGTAATAGCGGCTCACCTGGGATTCAGGGGATACAGGTCTATCCGTACCTGGACAAATTGGCTCCTTGCCGCTCCCACCAGACATCTACTTTGTCAGGCCAGGGACTATTTCCTGAAATTATCAGACTTGCTGGGCATCGCAATCGGTATATCCAAGTCTTCTCTAGACCCTGTTCAGGTCTTGGACTATATAGGAGCTAGAATCAATACGTCTCTAACAAAGGTCTTTTTAACTCCAGAAAGAGTCCAGAACCTACGACTTCTTGTATCTGTGATCCTACAGTCTCATCTTCCACGAGCCGAGATGGTTTTGAGAGCCTTGAGTTCCATGGCGGCCACCATTACTCTTCTCCCCTGTGCTCACCTTCATATGCAAATTCTGCAGTGGACATTAGCGGTCCAATGATCCCTTTTAGATCTGCCTTTGACACATCCTATTCACATAAGCAACGCGTACAGGAAGTCTCTCTTGTGGTGGATACATTTCCCGGAGCTCAGAGGGACGCCAGTTTCTTGCAGCCCCTCCCCAAGCCACAGTGACCACAGACTCCTCCCAACTAGAGTGGGGGGCATTGTTCGGGCAAGATGGTCCAAGGCACGTCGTCCCCGAACGAGACCAAATTGTATATCAATGCTCTAGAGGTGAAGGTGGTCTTATTAGCGTTGCAGGCCCTTCATGCCTTTCTTCCTCAGGGAGTGATTGCTATTCAAACAATACGTCGGTGGTCTGGTACATCAACAAATGGGAAAACCAGGTCTTATCCCCTTTGTCACGAGGCCATGAGAGTGTGAGAATGGGCTATCTCCACCATCCGTTTTCTGGTAGCAATGCACATTCCGGGTCGGTCCAATATTCTGGTGGACAAACTGAGCAGGACTATTTTAATGCCTTTTGAGTGGTCTCCGAATCCTTTGATAGTGGAGCGGATCTTTGAGTGGGATCGGCCTTGCTGCGAACTCTTCATATCTCCTTCCAACCCGAAGTGCCATGAGTTTCTTTGCTCTGATCCCCCCACAGGGAAGCTCTGGTCCATGCTTGACCTCCCGGTCTTCTTTATGCTTATCTCCCTTTGCCTCTCCTGACAAAATTTCTACAGAAAGCTTAAGGATTGGGGAGCAGAATTATCATCATTGCCCCATTCTGGCCTCGCCAAATATGGTTCCCGGTCTTTGGTCTCATCTTGTAGTTCGTTCTTGGATTCCATACCGGATCTCATTTCACAGCCCTCGCGGGGCCTTCATCCAAACCTGGGTAGTCTGACGCTCATAGCTTGGCTGCTCCAGTTCCCTTGATTGCTAGGACTCCCGGTTTGTCTTCCCCGGTTAAGCCTATTCTGGTGGCAGCTCATAAATCATCCACCAGAAAAATTTACTGTAGCAAATGGAAGCGTTTTTCTATCTGGGCTTATCAGAAGGATTTGGACCCTTTCACAGCTCCTATTCCAGCAGTCCTTAAGTTCTTGGCATACATTTTCCAGCAGGGTGCCAGCTCATCTACAGTAAAAGTTCAACTGGCAGCCATTTCAAATTTTCATGTAGGTGAGAATATGGCTTCCTTAGCTTCCTCCAGAATTTGCAAAATGTTTATTAAAGGTATCTTTCTTTTAAGACCCCCTGATTAAGGATCCTACCCCTCCGTGGGATCTTACCCTAGTTTTACAAGCCTTGGTTGCTCCACCTTTTTAGCCTGCTGCTTCTGTGGGTCTGAATTTCTTATCATGGAAGACGGCCTTTTTAGTGGCTATTACCTCGGCTAGGAGAGTATCAGAACTTCAAGCATTATCTGTGAAACCTTCATATATGAGTTTTTATAAAGTCAGGGTTTCCTTTCGTACTAATTCTTCCTTTCTACCTAAAGTGGCTTTGGAGACAAATATCAATCAATCAACTTACCTGTCTCCAAATTTTCTGAACAGTGGTGAATATAAGTTGCATTTGTTAGATGTGCATAGACAGTTAGCTTCTGTTTACACAGGACTAAAGCCATCGCAAGTCAGACCAGTTGTCTGTGTCCTTTGCTATGCCCTTTCTGGGCAGGTTTCTAAGGTGACTATTGCCAGATGGATTTCCCTATGCATCCTTCAGGTTTACAAAGATAAAAAACATGTCTCTTCTGGGTAGGATAAATACTAGGTCCATGGCTACGTCAGCTGCCTTTTGGTCTAGTGCGTCTTTGGACGGTATTTGTTCGGCGGCGACTTGGTCCTCATCTCATACTTTTATTTCTCATTATAAACTGGACAAGGTTTCCAGAAAGAGAGCATCCTTTGGCTTCGTGGTGCTCTGAAATATCCTTCCATGAGGGCCACCCAGGGTTTTTTATTGGTAGCTGGGGACTCTGTCCCACAGGTTGATGATCAAATGAAGTTAACTACTTCAGATAAGAGGTTATGTACTCACCATAACGTTCCATCTGAGTAGACTTCATTTGTCATCATAGTTTCATAGTTTGGTACTAGGCTATCTGCCCTGGGGCATTTATAAGCCTAGCCACATTGATGTGGATTTCACCACCCCATGTAATGGTACAAAAGTGTACAGAATAGATTTAGAATACTGTGCCTCTGTCTAGTAGTGACACAGTGAAGACCCCCCTTGCATAATAGAATTAGTTTACTGTGCCTCTGTCTAGTAGTGACACAGAGATGACCCCTGGGGTAAACCTACGATCTCCCATCCACTCGTCAAGATTTCTCTTGAAGAGAGTCAGTGAGGGGCTCTGCCTAACATGAACTGGGATTCTGTTTCAGAGTATGGGAAGCCTCTGAGTTATGAATCTGTCCCTCCAGCATGTCCTATTCATATTTGTGCTGAGGTTTAAATCTTTAGCTCTCGTGGTTCTGATGGATTTGGATTTTTTGAGGTGGAGCTTGTCCATCAATTCCTGATTGGACATGGCCTTGTATGTCAGGCACAGATCACCTCTGAGCAGGCGGTATGCTACTGAATAGAGCTGGAGTTTCTTTAGTCTGGCAGCATATGACATATGTTGGAGACCCTTGATCCTCTTGGTGAGGTACTTTTGGGGTCTCTCTAGCTGTTGCAAGTGCCGGGTGAGGTACATACCAAATGGGGCATTGTACTCAATCATGGGCCTGATAAGGGAGGAGTATAGGAGTACAATGACCTCCTTTGATCTGGATGTGAATCCCTTCATGATAAGGTGGGCAAGATAGAAAGTCTTTCTAACCACTTTGGCAACGTGGGTGTCAAATGAGAGGTCACTATTGACTTGGGTCCCCAGGTCTCTGGTTACTTTTTCCGTACTCAGTGGGTTACTGTCTATGTGATAATTTGTGGGTACTTTGTTTTTCCCAAAGGGGATGACTATACATTTTTTGGCATTTAGTTTAAGGCCATGACTCCGGCACCAGTTGTCCGTTTCAGTGAGGCCTTTCTGTAGGATGTATGCGTCAGCTGGTGTATCGACTATGGCGCCTAGTTTGCAGTCATCTGCGAACTTTGTCAGCCACAACCCTCCCATGTTTGCTTTCACATCTGAGAAATAAATGCCGAACAAGAGGGGTCCCAGGACAGAGCCCTGTGGGACACCACTTGTGACTGGCTTTGAGTCTGACATGGCTCCAGCGATTTTGACTTTATGGGTTCTATCCTTTAGCCAGTTTGCCACCCATCTTGTGACATATGGATTTACATTTAAGCTGTTGAGCTTGTCTATGATGCCAGAGTGGGGTATTGTGTCGAAAGCTTTAGCCAAGTCCAGGTAGGCTGTATGGACTGCTTTGCCCTCGTCAATGGCTCTAGTGACTGTTTTTTGAAAAAGTCAACCAGGTTCAAAAGGCAGGATCTGCCCTTTACAAAGCTGAACTGGGTGGGATCAAGTGTCTGTAAGTCCCCAATGTCTCTGTTTATCTGTTTGAGTTCCATAATGATTCTTTCTATAGCTTTGCAGACCAGGCTGGTTAAGCTTATGGGACCAGGCTGGTTAAGCTTATGGGGCGGTAGTTACCAGGGTCTGTAGAGGTGCCTCCTTTGTGGAGTGGGACTACTGTTGCTGTACACCAATGTTCAGGTACATATCCTGAAGTAAGGCTAAGGTTAAATAGCATTTTTATGTGCGGGTTTAGCTCCTCTTGGAGTTCACGTAGCATGCAACCCGGGATACAGTCAGGTCCCATTGATGCTGTGTTTTTAGCTTTGCTGAGGGCAGTTCTCACCTGGACATCTGAAATGACAGGAAGGTTACATTCAGCTGGGATAAGTATTTCTTCTTTTGGGGGTGAGGGAGGGGAGAAATTTGCACTGAACCTTTGGCAATATCTGTGGGTTCAGTGTATTTTTTGTCATTGTGAACTAACTCTGAACATACCTGAGGGTTTCCGCCCAGGTTTCTAACATAGCTGAAGAAGGCCTTGTGGTTATCTTTAGTGTCCATAGCGATTTTTCTCTCAAAGTTGGCCTTGGATGTTTTTATGAGAGAACATAGCTTTCTACTAGTGCTGATCAGAGATGCCTTCTCTTTATGTGATTTTGCTCTGTCGTGCAGTAGCTTCCTTCTTTTGTTATACAATTTGTTTATGGCTGGGGTCCACCAGACAGGACGCCTGCCCTTGGTGGAGAGGGTCTTGGTTTTATTTGGGATTGCATGATCCATGCATTCTTGGAGATGTCCGTAGAAAGCGTTTGTGAAGGATTCTGCATTGTGGGATGTGGTTTCCACTGGCCCAGTGGGCTTAAAGGATACCATCTCAGTTTTAAGAAGTGTAAAGTCGGCTTTTGAGAAGTTTTTCACTGTAGTCTTTTGTGTTGGGGGTGGAGGTGGGATATGTATATCCAGGGTGATTAGTTTGTGGTCAGATCTCACTAGTGAGGGGTATACTTCTGGTGTGGAGCACTTTGTCCCCATGTTTGTGATGATCAGGTCTAGTATATTATCTCCCCTTGTGGGAGAGGTGACTAGCTGTTCCATTGCATTTGAATTTATGAATTCCAGGAACCTTTGGGCTAGGGTGTTTGGGCAAGAATAATGCACCCAGTCTGTGTTAGGGTAGTTGAAGTCTCCCAATATGATGGTGTTTGGTGAGAAATTCATATCCTCCAATGTCTTCAGGAAGGCTGAGTGGGGTTCCTGAGATTGGGAGGGTGGTCTGTAACATGCTACCAGTTGTATAGCAGTTTTGCCTACAGTTAGTTGCACCTGGATGGTCTCTGATGCTTCATGTGTTGCCACTAACCTGGAGGTGTGGGTGTCCTTGATGAATATGGACACTCCCCCTCCCTTTTTGGTTTGGTCCGAGTTTTGGGGCTGAAAAGCATGATACGAGGCATAGCCTGGTAGCGCTGGGGTGCTCTCAGGAGCCTTGAACCAGGTTTCAGTTATTGCACAGACATCGATGATGTTCATCGTGCATACAGCTGCAGTCATAACAGATGGGTTCTCCTGCCGTCAGGCGGGTCCTCGGTCGGCCGAATTCCAAAGTCTAGGTCCGGCGTCGGTTGTCGTCGCTTCTTCCCTTGACGTCAGTGCGTCAGGGGTATAAAAGAACCAGCCAATGCCATTTTCTTCAGTCTTTTTTGCCGCGTGGTGCCCGAAGCAGAAGCAGTTCGCAAGTGCCGGTCGGCCAGCTCCTGAGATTACAAAAAATTTGGAACCAAACTCTTCTTAAAAGCTAAGTACCCCATTGGGGAAACTTTTTCTTGCCTCAGACCGATGTCAGACAAAGTTAATAATTGTATTTCTTGTGGGAAGCAAATACCACATAAGGATTTCCATTCCCTCCGTATACCTTGTTTAGGCCCAGACCACGACGTCTCGGTCTGTCGTTTTTGTGCTACATTCAACAAACGCACTATTAAGCGTCGGGCGGAGTTTGCCCAGCATTATTTTGGGAAAGCATTTAACTATACTATGTCGTCGGATACTCCGACTCCGGTTTTGTCTAAAAAACGCAAAGACAAGGACCGACACTCGAGGTCCGCGGCCTCTACCGACACCACGCCAAAGCCGACTACATTTGGTCCGGTTCTCAGCGAGGCACCTACGCAGCCCCTGATTACTGACGACACATCTTTGGCGGTGTCTCCTGTACCCGAGGTCGCAGGCTCCTCGGCCCACACCCTGACTACAGATACCGAAGCCACGCTTGGCGTTGAAACACAGAATGTGGACAGGTCCACCTCCACTCAAGGTGTCTTCAGACCTTCCTCTTCTTTCTCCATCAAGGCTTTCACCAAGTCTAAAGCTACCATGCACCCTAAGAGACCAGCTACACAGGGCCCATCTCCAGGCCCCATGCCTAAGAAACAGATGCTTAAAATGGCTGAGGATTTAATTACTCTAATCAGAGGTTCTCAGCCACCTCCGGACAAAAGACCCAGAGTGGAGGAAGATTCCCCTCCTCTGATCAGGGCTCCATTATTTCAGAGCACTCTGATTATCAGGAACAGTCTTACTCTCCTTTTGAGGACTCTGATGCAGAGGAATCTATTCCTTCTGTATCCCCCCCCTGAGGATTACTCATTTGGTGAAACTCTGCATACCTTAAGGGAACACTTCCACTGGGAAGGCCAGGATTATTCAGACTCCAAGAAAAGGCTCAGGGAATTTCTTTTGTTACCCCAGCACAGGCCTCTGGCTATACCTCCTGTCCTGGACATCCTAGATGATGTTTACTCGGAGGCCTGCCTTAACCCGGACACTCTCCCTCCAGCTCCAGTTAAGCCTGACTGGTACTACAGGGTTCCTGACTCACACCAATTTCTATACAAAAGCCATGCTGCTGACCTAGAAACCATCTCACAGGGGCCCAAGGGAGTTAAGGCCTCCATTGCCAAAAACCCATTGCCTTCCGAGAGAGATTCCAGATCCTTAGAAAGGTGGGAAAAAAAGGTATATACCTCGGCTACCTTATCCATGAGGGCCTTAAACTGTCAGTTTCATATGCTAAAATACCAACAGTTTCTGTTATCTCAATTGAAAAGTAAAATGTCACAACCTGAACAACCAGACATGAAGGAGTTGCAGGATTTGATGCATAGTGCAGAACAAGTGGGTAAACATACCTTACAATGTGGTTTTGATGCTCTAGAGGCCTCATGTAGAGCTGCTGTTACAGGCTCAGTCATACGTAGGCATGCCTGGCTCAAGGAACAAGCCTTGCCTGATCATGTTAAAGCTAAATTACTAGACGCCCCTCTTCAAAAGGATGTACTATTTGGGGCAAATGTTGAGGAAGTATTACGGAAAATGGAGGAAAAGGCTAAATCAATGCAAACTGTGAAAAATTTCTGCAGGTTCAACCCCCACGTTTTAGTAGAAATTGGCCTTCCAAAAACTGGTCCTTTCCTGCCACAGACAGACCCCAAAGAGGCAGATACAGGCACCCAAGGGGCAGAGGACAAACACAAGGCTCGTACAGAGGCAGACAATGGCAAGCTCCTACACAAAGAGGTGGTGAGGACAACTCGCAATCTTTCAGAAAGCAAAACCAATGACTTTCCCCTTTGCATGCCAACCAGGTCTCAAATGGCAGCCCCCTTAGGAGGAAAGCTGGCACTATTCTCAAAAAATTGGCATATTGTCACAAAGGATAAATGGATCCTGAACATTATAAACAGAGGCTACAAATTCCATTTTCATACCTTTCCAAAAATGAAAGGCATGCCAAACCTGCCACACAATCAAAGGGCAGAGGCACAAAAGCAAATTTCAGATCTTATAAACATGAAAGCTATTCAAGAGGTACCTACGCACGAACAAGGTCAAGGTTTTTATTCCAGGCTATTTCTGGTGCCAAGGAAGGGCAAAGATTGGAGACCTATTTTGGATCTTTCCATCCTAAACACATTCCTACTCGTACCAAAATTCAAGATGCTCACTCTACAGCAACTTCTTCCCATGCTGGGCAAGTAGTCTTGGCTGGTTACATTGGACCTCAAGGAGGCATACCTGCATGTCCCAATCAGACAAAATTGAAGAAGATACCTCAGATTTCTTGCAGGTTCAATACATTATCAATTCTCTGCATTGCCCTTTGGTTTATCTACTGCGCCCAGAGTATTCACGAAATGCCTGGCATCAGTAATTGCCTACTGCAGACTTAAAGGGATACAAATATACCCTTATTTGGATGACTGCCTGATCCAAGCGGACAGCAAGCACATTCTTCTGAAACATCTGGCTTATGTAATAATGTTATTAAACTCTCTAGGATACACAGTCAACAAAGAGAAATCAAGACTAATACCCTCTCGGAAGATAATTTTCCTGGGTGCCAATTTGGACACAAACACCCAGATGGCCTACCTCACGTCAGAGAAGCAGGGGCAACTAATTCAATATTTCAGAACACTGGCAAATTGCACCAGGCTGACTGCAAGGAAAATCCTGCAGGCTCTGGGATTCATGTTATCTTGCATCTTACTAATCCCATGTGCAAAGCTGCATATGAGAACTACAATGGTACCTAAAAAACATATGGTCTCAACACAGCCACAGTTTGGAAACAATGATACCACTAATTCCATGTCTGCAAAAGGAATTTCTGTGGTGGGCTCAAGCATGCCAAACAAACACAGGCCTTCCATTCAGCAAGCCTCAAGCAAATCAAGTCATCACAACAGACGCCTCGGACTACGCCTGGGGGGTGCACATGACAGACCAGTGCATTCAGGGCAAATGGACCCAAAAAGAAAAGCACCTTCACATCAATCAGAAAGAAATGCTAGCAGTGATAAATGCTATTATAGCTTTCAAGGACCTTCTACAACCAGGTCAGCTATTGATAAGAACAGACAACACCACAGTTATGTGGTACATAAAGAAGCAGGGAGGAACACATTCTTATCCCCTATGCAGACTGGCCATGTCACTTTGGAACATGGCCATGGACTTACAAATGGAACTACAAGCGCAGTACTTGCCAGGCAAGGAAAACACGCTGGCAGACAACCTAAGCAGGAACATGACAGATCCACACGAATGGAAGTTGCATCCAAAAGTTTTTACAGAAATAATCCAAGAATGGGGAAGGCCAGACATATATCTCTTTGCCTCCCACAAAAATCATCAATTGACAAAATTCTGCTCAAGGATCTTCCATCC
Source organism: Protopterus annectens (assembly GCF_019279795.1). Taxonomy (NCBI): domain Eukaryota; kingdom Metazoa; phylum Chordata; order Ceratodontiformes; family Protopteridae; genus Protopterus; species Protopterus annectens. The sequence continues at coordinate 406,890,804 of NC_056738.1, forward strand.
AAAGGCCTGGAGAGTGGACGCTCTCTCTTTCAGTTGGACATCAATGACAGTTTATGCCTTCCCACCCCTTCCTCTGCTGCCCAAAGTCCTATTGAAGACCAGAGCAGACAGACCAAAGATGATCCTCATTGCTCCGGACTGGCCAAGGCAACACTGGTACCCACTACTAAGGAGCCTGACGCATTCCCCACCATGGACCCTGCCTCTAATGCCTCTTCTTCTGACTCAGCACAGCTTCAAAACTCTTCACAGTCAGCTGAAGGCACTCAATCTAGCCGCATGGAAGATTCCTTCACATCACAGCAGGCCCTGCTGTCCAAGGAGGTGCAGGATGTCATTTTGGAGGCCAGAAGGCCATCAACTAGAAAAGCTTACTCTGCAAAATGGAAACGTTTTTGTGTTTGGAATGAGAAAAAGGGCCAGTGCCCTGAAAAACTGAATTTACCTCAAATACTACAATATTTGGCTGAACTGCTAAGCGGTGGACTTTCGTTCTCCTCCATCAAAATCCATGCCTCAGCCATTTCTGCAGAATACAATACTGATCCACCTTTATTCTCTCACCCTCTATTAAGACAGTTCCTCAGAGGGGCTAAGAATTTAAGACTTCCAAGAAAACAACCAATACCTGCTTGGGATCTTAATTTAATTCTGGAAAAACTGACTTTGCCCCCTTTTGAACCAGCTGCCTCATCAGATTTACAATATTTGTCCTGGAAAACAGCTTTCCTTCTGTCTATCACTTCAGCTCGTAGAGTTTCAGAACTACAGGCTCTTATGGCTGTCCAGCCTTTCATCATCTTCCATCAGGACAGAGTTTCATTACGTACCAACCCGTCCTTTATGCCTAAAGTGGTACCCAGGGTAGCTTTAAATCAGGCCATACATTTACCTACTTTTTATCCTAATCCTCAAAACAAAGGGGAGAGATTACTGCATTCCTTGGACATCCACAGACAACTGCGTTATTATTTGGACAGAACAAAGCCTTTCAGAAAATCAGAACAGCTTTTGTGGCCTATGCGGTAGGAGCTCAAGGAAAGTCAATATCCAAACAGACAATCTCAAAATGGATAGCCCACTGCATACGCTTTTGCTATTCCTTTCATGGCAAAACTGTACCTACAGGCATTAGAACTCATTCCACCAGGGCCACAGCCACCTCTGCAGCCTTCCTCAGAGGAGTGCCTACCAAGGATATTTTAGAAGCAGCCACTTGGAGTTCTGTGCATACCTTCTCTAAGCACTACAACCTACCATTATACTCCAAGTCTAGAGCAGGCTTTGCCACTGCAGTCTTGCAGGACATTTTGGCTCCTCCTAGCTCCACCTAGTGCCTACCACCCTTTTCTTAGCCTTGGGATTCTACCCATCTGTTATGACTGCAGCTGTATGCACGATGAACATAGTACAGTTTTGTACCTACCATAAATGTAGATGTTCGAGTGCTAATACATCTGCAGTCCAGGTTTCCCTCCCACCTTCCCCTCTAGGGGTATTCTTTTATGGTGTATTTGTTTGCAACTACTGTTTTTTGATTATATTGTATTGCATTATTACATTATTTTATGTATTGCCTTCCTTCTGGGGGCACCTGACATCTGGGGCAAGAAAGACTGAAGAAAATGGCGTCGGCTGGTTCTTTTATACCCCTGTTGCACTGATGTCAGGGAAGAAGCGACGACAACCGACGCCCGACCTAGACTTTGGAATTCGGCCGACCGAGGACCCGCCTGACGGCAGGAGAACCCATCTGTTATGACTGCAGCTGTATTAGCACTCTAACATCTACATTTATGGTAGGTACAAAACTGTACTTTCTCCATAATGAGGAGTGCTTCGAGAGCCTGCATCTTGAGATTTAGACTTCTGGCGTTGAGCAGCATTACCCTTAATTTTTTTCCATGTTTGTTTTCTAAGGAGGTGGGTTTGTCTTTTGAGCCTTGCCTAAAAAAGGCACTATGGGGGAGGCCTTAGCCAATATCCGGAAGCCCAGTGGTGACAGATGCAAGCCGTCCCTTGCGAAGCAGCGTGGCTTGTCCAGCATGTCATCCCAAGCAGACAGACATTGGATCCCCCTAGAATGACACCAGTATTTGAGCCAATTATTAAAGCTGATCATCTTGTCTTTGTACTGTGGCATCATTCTTGGTGAGGGCAAGATTGCTGGTCAGGGTCATACCAGCCGGGGCTACATAATCAGAGAGCTCCTCTGTCTCTTCATGTAGTCCAGGGAGGTACGTCTCCGGTCATTCATGCTGGCATGGACAATGACGGAGTCATATTTGTACTTGCTTTGGAGTGACCTGAGTGTTTGTGTTATGTGACGGATCCTAGCTCCTGATAAGCAGCTCACCGTTACCCTCTCCTTGTTCAGCCTGGTAAGCGGAACGTCAGTGTGTCTGACTATAGAGTCACCTATTACTAGTGTATCAGGCATGGTGTTTGGCCTTAAGGGCTGTGATTGTTTGACACACTGATTTATTGAAGTATGTGTTGCATGTGTTATGTTTTGAGGTGGTGGATTTTTGGGTGTCTGCTTTGGGAGCCTCTGTTGTTTTGGTAAGTTTTTTGTTAGAGCCTCCGAGTATGTCTTTGTGTTATGTGTTTGGTTTGCAGTTGTGGTAGGTCTATGTGGGACTGGGTTTGGTGTGTGTGTGGTTACCTTCTCCTCCTGTCTAGTCTTGCCAATCCTGAGTTGAGAGAGTTCAGCCTCCAGTTTGGCTATATAGTTGCATCTCTCACATGTATTTGTGTTTGTTGGGAGGAGGAGAGGGTTGTCTGTGTACATGAGACAATTGTAGCATTGTCTCAAGATTCCCAAATTAACCAGCTGAACCGTAGACGATGCTAGTAATCTACCACTCGACATGCTAGAATATTATAAGGGAGTGCTGTGCCTTTAAGGGAAGTTGTGTACTCACAGGGAAGGTAGGTGGATGTAGTGCTTACTTTAGTTAGCGAGTGCTTACTTAGAAGAGAGGTTTTGAGAACAAGTGCTAGGCTTATAATAAAGCGATTAGACTGATTGTTATAAGAGTAGAGCTTTCTTAAGGGAAAATTTGAAGAGCAGACTTGGCGGAGCCAGAAAAATTTTAACCTTGTTTAACCAGCACTGCGCTATGCGCACAAACGCAGATTTTAAACAGGGAACTTCAAAAGAGCTAGAAATGGTCCAAAACAACCAATTACTACAAACTCTTGTGCTGAGGTCACTCCTTCAGGGACAGATAGGCTACTTAAGGCTCCCCACTCCCACTGGTGAGCAAAGAAACTTCCTTCTATCCAAGTAAGGCAATGGACAACACAGGAACTACACCACAGCCCAGAATACAGCAAAGCCTGTATACTGGTCTAAACTAGTTGAGGAGAGGCGGGAAAACAAGGCTATTTTTTTGGGGGTTTTTTTGTTTTTGAGATGGAAAGCACACAGAAATGCAGGAAACAGTAATAAATCAGTTACACAGGCTAGCACACTTTAGTGGGTAGCCTCAACAGTTAAATTTAACAAACAAACAACTTTCAACCAATTTTCGACTAAATGAAACTTTAAGTGCAGATAATATATAATGCAACAAACAGTTAAAAAAACAGTTGAAGCTTGTTTAAGGTAAGCAAGAGAAGGTATTTCCCTCCTTCCCCCTGACCTTCTTTTGGTACTTTGTCTTGGCAGACAGGAGTGGGTGCCTTGCGGCTCTCTTGTTTTTCCATGTTGTGACTGTTTTTAGGGTCTGATTCATGTTCAGGGTATAGCAAACTTGATCTAAGGGAAGGAAGGAGATGGAGGGGTATTATGGGTAAGGGGAGGAGCTTGGAGCAAGGATCAGATGCTGGTGAAACTGCCGTCTTGATCCGATCTGGATCCGACATCCCACAAGTTGATGACAAATGAAGTTAACTACTCGGATGGAACGTTATGGTGAGTACATAACTTCTTTTTTTGCAGTAGTTGCCGTAAAGGGTAGTTTGTAATTTAATGGGTGAAAATGTGACCTGTTAAACTTGTGTACATATTGAAATGCAAACTCGCCAGTTTGAGTCTGAGCTACTTTAGTCACATAAGCATTGATTATTTTTTGCTTTATGCAGCCCAGTTTTACAGATTGTTAGTCAACTTCATTATGCTGAGATTAAGTAAAGGAAGTTGTAAGTTGTAGATGACCATTTAACTTGTGAAAATGCTACATTAATAAGCCATTGCACAGTTAGTCACATGTATCCCAGTTTGGGGGGTTACACATTAGGTATGTTACTTTGCGGTGCAAATGCTGACTCTCAGAAATCCTTAACATAACTGCATGAATTAAGCAAAAGATGTACCCATAGCCATTAACATTTGCAAGTCCATGTCCCATTAATTTACTCCTTTACATTTTTTTCCACTTATTGATTTTCAGTTTTATTCATGTCACTTTGATTTGTTTAATGATTAATATAGCCTTGTTTAGGGACTGTATTAGATGTATGTCAGGTGTCTGCATTTGTATAGTGCAAGTCCACGGGAGAGGAGTGAGTGCAGAGGCTCCTGATTGCCATATTCATTTAGAGTCTTAATGTGAGACTTATGACGCAAAAAGTTTATAGTGGTATGAAAGAGAAGTATGTTAAGGTCAGGCATAGTACATTCAGAAAGCTGTCCAATTCCATACTTGTATCACTAGTTGTAAAGGGGCTAATTATCTTTGCATCTGCAGAGATTTGTCTTCCTGAAATTTTGTACTTTAAAATTATGAAAATGAACAGCTTAATTACAAATCCCCACTTTCAGCATATTTAAGGTACAATTGTTTTTCAGTACATTAACTGTACTGATTTTTACAGGCTTCACAAGAACAGCAGATGGTCTTTCAGCTCCTTTCTGGTAGATGAGCCCTCTTTTATTTTTAATGCATTTCTTTCTTATGTTGTGATTAAGGACAACATAAGTCAAATGAATTGTTTCTAGTTGGCTGTTCTTGGTTATTGCTTCTTGTTATACCCACAATGCTAAACCACTTCCAGCCAGGCAGTATTAAGAAAGACTCTGATGGCCTTTTATTCTGTGGCATATTGAAAAAGAATGCTTTCTACAGACACAGTGTCCTCAGTATATACTTGTACAAGATATTTCATACTGGATTTCTGTGTCTAAATCTAGGATTGGCTTTCTATGACCATTATCCATGGGTTTCTGGATCCATTTCCTTCTTCCTGTTAGGCTAGATATGCTTTGGTAATAAATACACATAGCCTAAAGGCTACTGCAGCAGTGAGAATGATGAACACAGTACAATTGTGCAAGTTGCACTTACCCTAATCAGTAGACATTTGAATTCCTCATTGCCACAGTAGCCATTTCCACCCACCATCCCATAGTAGTCCATAGGGTTATTTCTTGTTTGCTTTATTCAGAACGAGTATGCTGTTTAACTGTTGGGTGAGAAGGTGCTGAAGATTTTCCACTCTGCTGATTTTCCTTCCTCAGGGACGACCAATCAGCAGTCAGAGTGGAAGTGTATATGAGGGAGCCTGAGCATTTGGAAGCTGGGCAGGCCAATACATAACCCATATATAGCCTTAAAGGCTACTGTAGCAGTGAGTAATGTAAATATCTACTGTGATGAATAAGTACAGCTTGTGTAACTGTACTTTTTGAAAGGCCAAAACGTAATTGTCCGACATCCCTGTCACCTACATTCCCTTTAGAAAGTTATTTTAATCTTGTTTTAAAACTTGGCAAGTGTTTAGTCCGCTGGTAACATATTCCTAGAGGCTGGACCAAGCTTAGAGAAAATACTGTCGCCCTCAGCAGTCCCAAATAGTGGGCAATGTAGTGAAATAGCTTTGTTGTCATTACTCATGAGGGTGTAATTTGGAGTTTGATGGATTTCAGGTTGTTCTTTGGCTGGACAGTAGTGTTAATTTTAAACAAGAGTGTATGCAGGAGGAGGACAGCCCTGCAGCTAATTGAAAATGGTGGATATTTTTTTTTTTTTTTTTAAAGCAAGACACACTGGTGGATTTGAAAGTCAGCTGCAAGGACAAAGTGCCAGGCTTTGTTTTCATAACATTTGTGTAATTCTACTGGAATGGAGTTCCATGGTAGGTACTTTTTACTCCAGATTTGGTATTAGCACATTTTAGCTAAGACATGCCTTCTCAAAGGGGAGAGCAGATATGATCATTTTGTGGCATAGTCCAAGTTGAGTGAGTTTCTTGACTGTTGATATATTGTAATTTCTGAAGGATATGGTCGCGTAGAATGTTGGTGTCAGTCCTAGGTATTTATGCATAGTTGTGTTTGAGTACTAGGGGAGGTAAGTCTGTTTGTCTGCAAGGGTGTGCATCTTAAAAGTTGGGTGCAGGTTGGTATTTGAGAAGTCTTATTTCTATGCACTAACTTAGAGAAATAGATCCAATCTGTTTGAAGCCCTCTGCCTTTTTGTTAAAGATTGGGTGCTGATTTGGAGTTCAGCAGCAGAGCATCATCTGCAATACATTAGATCATGTATCATTCACAAGTGAAGGGAGTAATAACGGGCCTAGTGTGCCTAATGTGGAACCTTTAGGTACTGTCCATTGGATAGTACTGATACTGGAAAGTTCAGTATCGGTGCAATTCTGAAAATTTTCAATAAGGTGAACATTGTTGTATTCTGACCAGAGTTTAATTTTTCATGTATGGATAGCATGATTCTTAGCTTCTAAGACATGTTGTACTCACAAATATACTGCTGTTAGAAGGCTTTTTTTTATATTCCAGGCAGTCCCCAGGTTAAAGACGAGATCTGTTTTTTTTTTTTTTTTAGTCCATCCTTACAAATTTGTATGCGTCGAAACATGTGCATATGGTTCTTATTAAATGTTACTTAATCAAATGTTTGCCTCCGTCTAGTATTTATTTTACTTTTCTTTGCATGTAAAACACTTTAGAAACACTTCCAAAAAAAAACTTAAAACATAATACTGTATACTGTAGCTATGCTTCCTTACTTCCCATCAGCAAAGCTGGTTAAGGCAGCTTGTTATTAAATGCAGGGTTTATGAGGAATTTTTCACACACCGCGTGCACACAAACCCAGACACAAAAACCATACCTCTCAACTGTACAGATTTTCGCAGAATGTGTCCAGTTTTTTGCCTCACATTTTTGGTTTATTTTTCATAAAATTGTGGTTGTTTAGCAAAAATAGTGGCAAATCAGTAAAGACTGAAATTTAGAAAATAATGACAGACGTTCGAGTTTCAGAATTTATACCCTTCAGAAAATTCATGCTAATGCAAAACTTAATCGGCTAATGCAAAACTTTAGTCTATCGGCTTTCTAAGTTTGTAAGAGCAATATTTTTTAGAATTGTCCATATTTTTGAGCATTTGTCCCACTTCTGTTTATAGCTTTGTCTAGATTTCTTGGCAGAGGTTTAGAGTTATGACACATGCCTGCGCGCACTCAAGAGCACACACACACACACACACACACACACACACACACACACACACACACATCATTTAAAATATTTATTTTTTATTTTACATTTGTTGACTGGGCAAGTCTAACTGGATACATGTCAATTTTCAGTAGAGGCCCGGGGAGAAAAGCTCCAAGATTAAACTAGTATACATTAAAAAAAGTAAATGTAAAACATAAAATAGCACATGTTAATATCAGTAGTACAATAATGCATTAGGCTAACATAATAGGAATTAACATGAAAAAAGTCTATGCACATCAAGCTAAAAAATGACCGAGTAAAATATTGCTGTAGGCTTACACACCTACATGCACATAATACATGAACATACAACTCGCACATATTTACATGCCTATACTTGTGTGGACTTGAGCATACAGGTGAATACAAGCAACGAAATAGAATGTAGCATCCGAAAGATATGTTTGCAGATTGTGGCAACGAAATAGAATGTAGCATCCGAAAGATATGTTTGCAGATTGTGGCAATACGCTAAATGTGGAAAGTATTTGACTTGGGTATATAGGTTGAATCCAGTTCCGTGTAGTGGTAGGGAAGAGATGAAAGACCCTAAGTAATTTATTTTATTTGTACCAAAATTCACAAACGAATAACATAGATGGCATATGTACAGGATCATTTAGTGAGAGGATGCCAAGTCATCTTACTAGGTGGATGGTTGGGAAGGGAGAAAAAAAAATAGTCAGTATGCTATACAGCTAGTGTTAATCAGGGTTAGTACAAAGGCATAGCCATTGTGCCTTAAGGAGTAGTTTTAGTTTATGCTTAAAAAGTGGTAATGATGGAAGAAGTTGTAGGTTGGTGGGGAGTCTATTCCAAAACTTACTCATGGAATTTGAGAAAAGGGAGTCCCCTGCTTTATTATAGGATTTCAGGATGTTTACTTGTAATTTATTTGCAGAGCGAAGGATAGTGAGGTTTTTCTGTAGGGAGAGATTAGGCTTTTGAGAATAGGAGTATTGTTAGGATGAAAGAGTATCTTATGGGATATTATAACTTGTTGAAATAGAAGCTGGTTTTGGAGTTCTAGCCAACCTAGCTGTTTGAGACTTATACAGTGATGTGTTCTATATGGTGAACCTGTGGCAAATCTAGCAATGTTATTATAGGAAAAAAAAACAATTGAGACTAAATGCCGTCTCTGCTAGGTAAACAGTACGAGTGAAACTGGACCCCGTCAAGTAAAAGAAGATTTATTGCAACACACACACTACTAAAAACATCGGTTAAGCTCTTTCATCTGTGTAATACAGACTTCATCAGAACACCAGTTCAATGCATCTAATAGCAAATTTAAAAACATTTTGGCGCCAAAGAAACTAATGAATAATCACATTTAAAGAGCCAGTATATAAAACTTTACAAAAATATACAAATACATTGCAAATAATCTGACTGTTCCAACCACCTAATTAAAATCATTTATAGTTGTGTCAAAAATCGAAGATATCTTAACATGTTGTATTGTATTATGGTCTCAGCTTTTGATGTTACAAAAGTTGTAATACTGGTTTCATAAAAATAAACTCATTTATACCAGGAAATTTTGTGGCATTTGTTGCCATTCGCCAAAAGCATTCCATTTTACTTAACTGTGCCTTATAATTACCCCCCCCCCCCGAGGTGATATATACACTTGATCAATTATTGCAAATTTGAATGCATGTGTCTCTCCACACTTATTTATATGCCTGAACAGGGCATTTTTGTATCTTTAACATTAATCTTGTATAAATGTTCATAAATACGCTTCTTGAGCTGTCTCTCTGTTTTTCCTATATAAAAAGCTGTACATGAACTACACGTAGCTAAATAGACTATATTTTTACTGTTACAGTTTCCCTTTCTGAAAAACACATATGTCTTATTGATGTCATCCTGTCTAATCCCTACTGCTTCATTAATAGCGAAACATTGTTTACACAACCCACATTTTTTGGTGTGCGTATTTATTACCTTAACATTATCAGTCATTCTATTTAATACATTTTTAATATTCATACCCATTTTAAACACAAAGCTAGGTTCCTTACCAATTACACTCAATAATACATCATCCATTATTAAATTGTTCCAATGTTTTTTTTATAATATTTTTAACATCTGTTACAAACGGGGAATATGTTAAAATGCACACTGTATTATAATCATTTTGTTCATTATTTTTCACACTTCATATTTTAAACATCTCATTACCAAGTATAGGTGGGTATTTTTTACCCCATTCTTTAATAACATAGGCTGATATATCATCTAATAAGGCCAAAGGATATCCTCTATTAATAAACATAGTTCTTATATTGTTTATTTCACTTTTCATTTTATTATAATCTGAGGTCATTCTGGCCACTCGTATACATTGATCCTTAAACATTTAATATAGGAGTAGCCATCGATAGATGGGTGAAACTTATTTATGAAAATGCCCCACATGTAGTCAAGGACTCATGGATGTTTTTGTCCCAGTTAACTAGGAATAAATGGAAAAGTAATTTGATATATGTTACTATTGATGTTATTGATTTATTTTCGTGTATTCCTAGGGAACAGGGATTAGATTTATTCTGTGATAGTTTGAGGAAGTATTCCCGTTTAAGCTAGGATCGTATTAATTTAATTGTCGATATGATGAGCCTAGTTTTGGAGCATAATTATATTTATTTTGAGGGTGAGCATTATAAACAAACAAAAGGGGTGGCTATGGGTGCTTCTTGTGCCCCCATTTTTGCTAACTTAGTTATGCTCGAATGGGAGTACCAGCACCTAATAAATAGTGTTTATTTCCAATACATACTATACAAGATTTTTGGATGATATGTTCCTATTATGGGATGGACCCATGGATACTCTTACAGAGTTTTTGGAATATATAAACACCACTAGTCACTTTTTGAAGTTCACCCATAATATTAATCATGAAGGCATAGCATATTCGGATACTTATGCGAGCCATACTGAAACAGGCTTTCAGTCAGAAATATTTAGAAAGGAAACATTTTCGAATGGTTACCTTGACTACACTAGTAATCATCCTAGGCATATTCTTAAGAACATCTATAAGGGTCAGTGTATACGAGTGGCCAGAATGACCTCAGATTATAATAAAATGAAAAGTGAAATAAACAATATAAGAACTATGTTTATTAATAGAGGATATTCTTTGGCCTTATTAGATGATATATCAGCCTATGTTATTAAAGAATGGGGTAAAAAATACCCATCTATACTTGGTAATGAGATGTTTAAAATATGAAGTGTGAGAAATAATGAACAAAATGATTATAATGCAGTGTGTTTTAACATATTCCCCATTTGTAACAGATGTTAAAAATATTATAAAAAAACATTGGAACAATTTAGTAATGGATGATGTATTATTGAGTGTAATTGGTAAGGAACCTAGCTTTGTGTTTAAAATGGGTATGAATATTAAAAATGTATTAAATAGAATGACTGATAATGTTAAGGTAACGACACCAAAAATGTGGGTTGTGTAAACAATGTTTCGCTATTAATGAAGCAGTAGGGATTAGACTGGATGACATCAATAAGACATATGTGTTTTTCAGAAAGGGAAACTGTAACAGTAAAAATATAGTCTATTTAGCTAAGTATAGTTCGTGTACAGCTTTTTATATAGGAAAAACAGAGACACAGCTCAAGAAGCGTATTTATGAACATTTATATAAGATTAATGTTAAAAATACAAAAAATGCCCTGTTCAGGCATATAAATAAGTGTGGAGAGACACATACATTCAAATTTGCAATAATTGATCAAGTGTATATATCACCTCGGGGGGGGGGGGGTAATTGTGCGGCACAGTTAAGTAAAATGGAATGCTTTTGGCAAATGGCAACAAATGCCACAAAATTTCCTGGTATAAGGTTCATAGGTTAGTACTAAGCTAACTGCCCTTGCGAGCCATTTTAAGCCTAGCCACTTATCCCTTGTGAGACTCAAACCCTGCACCTTGTGTTTGTAAGGCAAACACTTTAACCATTAGGCCACCCTCCCGTATGAGTTTATTTCTATTAAACCAGTATTACAACTTTTGTAACATCAAAAGCTGAGACCATAATATAATACATGTTAAGATATCTTTGATTTTTGACACAACTATAAATGATTTTAATTAGGTGGTTGAAACAGTCAGATTGATGTTTGTAATGTATTTGTATATTTTTGTAAAGTTTTATGTACTGGCTCTTTAAATGTGATTATTCATTAGTTTGTTAGGTGCCAAAAAGTTTTTAAATTTGCTATTAGATGTATTGAACTGGTGTTCTGATGAAGTCTGTATTACACAGATGAAAGCGCTTAATCGATGTTTTTAGTAGTGTGTGTGTGTTGCAATAAATCTTCTTTTACTTGACCGGGTCCAGTTTCACTCGTACTGTTTACCTAGCAGAGACTGCATTTAGTCTCAATTGTTTTTTTTTCGGTAGTTGTGTTTTAGCTCTTTGGTTGGTATGTTATTATAGGAAGTTGCGAGTTTGCTTAGGTTAGATTTGGAAAGATTGGTATAAATAGATGAAGCATAGAGGAGGGTAGAAATAAGGTGGGTGTGGGCGATGGTGGTTCTGGCTTCAGAGGTAAGGAAGGATTTAATCCTATAGAGTGAGCCAAGTTTTCTATTAACTGTTTTAATAGTGGTGTTAATGTGATTGTCAAAGCTAAGATGTTGGTCAGTTGTTACGCCTAGAGGTTTGGTGGTTGGGTCAGGTACAATTACATTACCATTGCTAGATTTAACAGTGAGATCAGTAGGAGTAGACTTTAGTGAAGGAGTAAATAACAGTAATTTAAGTTTTTTTAGCGTTAAGTAGGAGGCAACGTTGCAAGAACCTTGTTTCAACTGAGTTGAATACTGTCTGGGTAATGTTTTGGAGCTCAGCAGATGAGGTGGCAGCACACACTAGTGAGGTACTCAAACCCATGCCTCTCAACTGTACAAATTTTTGCCTCAATTTTGTCCATTTCTTATAAAATTGAGGTTTTCAGGCAAATCATTGAGGGTTATAGTCAGAAAATAATGGCAGTCATTTGAGTTTCAGACTTGAAACGGCAAAAAATTCATGCTAATGCAAACCTGTTCTATTAACTTTCTAATTTTGTAAAAGAAATATTTGAAGTTTCCCTATTTTTGGGCCTTTGTCCCCCCATTATGTAGCTTTCTCCAGAGTTCTTGCTGTAAGAGGTTGAGAGGTATGTATAAAGTTCTCTGTGGTGTATGTATGTGTGTTTTTTATATAATATAGTTTTACTTCATAATCTCGAAATGCTGAAATACCGAATTTCAGAATTCCGAGATCATGAAGCTGAAAGTCCAGAATGCCAAAAGTGCATAAGAGCGAATTTGAATATCTCGAATTTGCGCTTGTGAATTTCCGGTATGTTGTGTGTAGTGTTAAGGTGCTTGAAATAGGTGAGTGTTTGTGTGTGTTTTTGTATGTTGTATGTGTGGGTAAGGGTAGGGAGGTGTAAGTGTGAATGTTGGATTTGTTGGTGTTTGTGTATGTGTGATGTGTATATGTGTGCGAGCAAGTAGAGAATGCAGTGGTGTGAGTTTTTTTTTTTTTTTTTTTATGTTGTGTGCAATCTGAGTAGGTATATATATAAGTAGGGTGTGTGTGGTGGGTGCAAGGGGGCTTGCTCCCCCTGCTTATATGTCGTGTAGAGTTGTTTGGTTTGTGTGCTGTGGGTGGAATCGTGTGCATGTTATGTGGTGTATGGTATGTGTATGTTCATGATTGTGTGATTCATGTTTGTGGGATTTGGTATTGTGAATGATTCGGCTTCATGGTCTCAGAATGCTGAAATTCGGTATTTCAGCATTTCGTGATTATGAAGTGAAACCAAATACATACATACATACGTGTGTGTGTATATTTATATTTATATATATATATATATATATATATATATATATATATATATATATATATATATGTATATAGATAGATAGATAGATATAGGAGTCTACTTCACATGACTGAGATTTAATTTGACCGAAACCATAGTAACGAATTTTCAAACTACTGAAAACTCATTTGACTGAATCTCATTATACTGAATTGTAAGCCATAGACATGATGTGGGTTTCCCTTCTCTTGTGACTTGCTTGTGATAAAAAGAATTACTGCAATCAGAATACCTATAGTCATGTCGAAAGTCTTGTAGTGTTTCTTAATGCGGTTGTGTCTGTTTTCATTTTTATGGGAAGTATCTGAAGTAATATGGTGGATATTTTGTGCATTCCCAGCAGTAGTGGCAGTGTGTAGACTGCTGTAAGATAAGTAAAAGGTATATGGCCTTTTCCCTGCTGTAGTGTGATCCTGGAGTTAGTATATATAGTTAGGGGGGAGATGTAGCCTCCCACATAGTTTGGTTTTATATCGTCCGGTTTCTATTAAGAGGATATTAAGTAGCTTTTAAGTTCTGGAAAGAGTTAGGTATTGGTGTTGTAAGGCAAGTGTGCATGTCTATGATTTACAATTTAGTATTTTGAAGACAGAATGTGCGTGTGTGAATGCGAGGGAGTATAGAGGAATGGTGTGAAGATGCAGGGAGTAGAGGTGGTGAAGGTGGATGAGTTTAAGTACTTGGGATCAACAGTTCAGAGTAATGGTGAGTGTGGAAGAGAGGTGAAGAAAGAGAGTACAGGTAGGGTGGAGAAGAGTGTCAGGAGTGATTTGTGACAGACTAGTACCAGTAAGAGTGAAAGGGAAGGTCTACAAGAGGGTAGTGAGACCAGCTAGGTTATATGGGTTGGAGATGGTGGCATTGACAAAAAGGCAGGAGTTGGAGCTGGACGTGGCAGAGTTAAAGATGTTAAGATTTGCACTGGGTGTGACAAGGGTGGACAGGATTAGGAATAAGTATATTAGAGGGTCAGCCCAGGTTGGAAGGTTTGGAGACAAAGCCAGAGAGGCAAGATTACGTTGGTTTGGATATGTGCTGAGGAGAGGGATGCTGAGTATATTGGGAAAAGATGCGAAGGATGAAGCTGTCAGGTAACAGGAAAAGAGGAAGGCCTAAGATAAGGTTTATGGATGTGGTGAGAGAGGACATGCATATGGTTGGTGTGACAGAGCAAGATGCAGAGAACAGTAAGAAATGGAAACGGATGATCCGCTGTGGCGACCCCTAACGGGAGCAGCCAAAAGAAGAAGAAGATTTTGAAGTTTAGCATTGTATGGTTTCAGTATGAGTTTGTCAAATGAGTTTTCAGTATTTTGCAAATTAGGTAGTTTGGTCTCGGTCAAATGAAATTCAGTCAAATGAAATTTCAGTCATGTGAAGTAGACCCATAACATGTACGTGTGTATGTATGTATGTGTGTGTATGTATGTATGTGTGTGTGTATATATATATATATATATATATATGTGTGTATGTATATGTGTGTGTGTGTGTGTGTGTATGTATATGTGTATGTATATGTGTGTATATATATATATATATATATATATATATATATATATATATATATATATATATATATTAAAATGCACACACTTAACCCTGCTTTACGTAATCCATAACTAGCCACCCACCTTTTATCTGCTGCCAGGGGATCTCTCACTCTTCCTCTCACACGCACATAGTCTCTTCACACATTTGGGCAACTCTGATTTTAATTTTTTTCACGTTATTTCTGACATTGCAGCAACCCGTTCATATCTATGCATTGTCTGCATGTCTGATGTGCATAACCCGGGGATGCCTGTATTATAATTTGTCTGTTAGTACAAGGCAAGTCTGTGTGTTAAATCCTTTCTGAAAACCATATCAAGGATCACAAAGTACTCAAATTGTTTTGTTTTTATGTAAAATATCTATTTTTGTATTTTCTTCAGAGTGCTTTGTTAATGAGCGTAGATTGACAATGAGTCAGAAATCTCTTAGCCTAGTACCTACCTATGAACCTATCGGCCCAAGGGCCTAAGTAAGCCTAGCCAGCAAGGTACCATAGCTTACGCCACCCAAGCAAGTTATTTTCCTGTGCCACTGTCCAGCAGAGAGAGAGAAGTGATCCCCGGGGTGTATTTCCCATTTCTCATCCACTCATCAATATTTTTCTTGAAGAGTGCTAATGAAGAACTTTGCTTGACATAGATGGGTAGCTTGTTCCAGAGTATAGGAAGTCTCTGGGACAGGAATTTATCCCTCCAGCGAGTCCTGTTTATTGTGGTGACAAGGTTTAGGTCCCTAGAGTGTGTAGCTTGGAGGGATTGGGATTTCTTAAGGTGTAACATGTCCAACAGCTCTGGGTTTGAGACAGCTTTATATGTTAGGCAGAGATCACCTTGGAGTAGGCGATATGCTACGGAGTAAAGCTGAATTTTTTTGAGGCGGTCAGTGTAGGGCATTTGTTTGAGGCCAGTAATCTTCTTTGTGAGGTACTCCTTTCCACCTGCTGCAGCTGTCTTGTGAGGTACATTCCAAAAGGGGCGTTGTACTCTATAATGGGTCTTAATGAGTGACGAGTAGAGGGGAACAATGACTTCTTTTTTTCTTGGATGGGAACCCTTTTATGATGAGGTGTGCCACATAGAAGGACTTCTGGCTACTGTGGCGATGTGACTATCAAAGGAGAGGACTACTGTCCACCTGGGTCCCAAGGTCTCTTATCACGCATTCGGTGTTAAGTAGATTGCTGTCTATGTGGTAGTTCATGGGTACAGAGTTTTTACAAAAGGGGATGACACTGCAGTTTTTGGCATTGAGCTTGAGGCCATGGCTCTGACACCAGGCATCTGTCTCAGTGAGGCCCTTCTGTAGGATGTCCACATCATTTGGGGACTTGACTATGGCTCCTAGTTTGCAAACATCTGCGAACTTAGTCAGCCAGAGGCCTTCTATGTTAGTCTGCACTTCAGAGAAGTATATACCAAACAGGAGAGGTCCCAGGATGGAACCCTGTGGCACTCCACTTGTCACTGCCTTGAGGTTAAATTTGGAGTCTGCAACTTTTACAGTGTGGGTTTTGTCAGTGAGCCAGTTGGCAACCAATCTTGTGACGTAGGGATTTATACCTAGTTTAGTGAGTTTAGCTATAATTCCAGAATGGGGGATGGTGTCGAAAGCCTTGGCGAGGTCAAGATAGGCTGTGTGAACCACCTTACCCTCATCCACGGCTTTGGTGACTGCCTCAAAGAAGTCGGTCAGGTTTAGGAGGCATGATCTGCCTTTCACAAATCTGTACTGGGTGGGATCCAGAGTTTGGAGGTTACCAATGTCTTTGTTTGAGCTCCATGACGATATGTTCCATAGCCTTGCAGACCAGGCTCTTCAGGCTAATAGGTCGATAGTTCCTGGGATCAGTGGTGTTTCCCCCTTTGTGGAGTGGGATAACTGTTGCTGTGCGCTATTCAGTGGGCTTAAAGCCTGATGCGTGGCTATTATTGAACATGGTGCTTAAGTGGGGAGGCAGTTCTTTCTGAAGTTCGTGTAAAACGCAGCCTGGGATGTTGTCTGGTCCCATGGATGTTGTGTTTTTGGCTTTAGAGAGTGCAGGTTTTACCTGTGTAGTTGTGATTACAGGAACTCTGCATTCTTCCTGTATAGATATGGGCCCTTTAGGGGCTGATGGGGGGGGGGGTAAAGTTAGCACTGAACCGATCTGCCAGGATGTTGGCAATATCAGTTGGTTCTGTAATTTTCGTGCCTTTGTGCTGCAACTCTGAGTAGATCTGGGTGTTGCCTTCTAGATCCTTGACATAGCTATAGAATGCTTTGTGGTTGTCCTTGGATTTAGTGGCGATTTTGTTTTCGTAGCTAGCTTTGGAGGATCTTGTAAGGGGTCCCAGCTTCTTACTGAGGCTGACCA
The DNA here is from genome assembly GCF_019279795.1 of Protopterus annectens. Classification (NCBI taxonomy): domain Eukaryota; kingdom Metazoa; phylum Chordata; order Ceratodontiformes; family Protopteridae; genus Protopterus; species Protopterus annectens. Next base: position 406,908,111 of record NC_056738.1, read on the forward strand.
GGGAGCTCCTCCACTCATGGGATTTTACTCTCTTTTGCAACAGTTTCTTCCTTCTGTTGTACAGTTTGTTTATGGCAGGGGACCACCAGATTGGCTTCCTTTTTTTGGAGGATAGCGTCTTGGTTCTGTTTGGGATAGCACGATCCATGCACTCGTGTAAGTGGTTATAGAGTGCATTTGTGTAGGATTCAGCAGTTGTAACTGTATTGTCCATCTGCATGGGTGTCATGAAGTTCACCACTTCTGTCTTAAGAAGCATGAAGTTGGTTTTGGAGAAATTCTTGGTGGGGATACAGCTTTCGCTTTGGCTAATGATGTAAACGCATTATGCTAAAAGTTATTTGGAAAAATATCAGTGATTAGTGAAAAATTGAAGTGTGTTAGTGGCTCACCAGTAAGAGTGGCTATCATTCACAGGAGGGCTGGATACAGTTGGCTAAATTTAGCCTCTGAATTTTTTTTTCTTCAGGATATCCAATAAGTTCTGTCCATGTTTAAAATGATAGGTCTACTATTGGTATTGTAATTGTGGATTTTGTTTGGTCTGAAAGTGTGCCTGCAGGGAATGGTTGCTGTTTTGGCACCATATCAAGGGCAGTGATTAGATAATTCTTAATTTCATTGGCAAATGTTGGTTTTGTTGAAGTGGAATTAATATATATGAAATCTGACATGACTTGTTAATTTAAATAGTTTTTGAAAATATATTGGTATAGTTATTGTACTTGGGTGTTTCTTGGGTATAAAGATTTTGCTGAGCCCATTGTTGTCCTGCATTCCTTTAAGATTTGTGTAGACTTTATGCATGTTTTCACTAATTTTATCTGTTCTACACCTTTCTGTGCTTGATTCCTTTGTTTTCTCTATGTTTTTGTTGTTGGTCGTTCAATGATATTTTTAGTCCCCTCATACAATTTGCATTTTTTGTGGGCATGTTGTGTCTTGTGCTGACAAAAGACACTGGAATTTACTTGCGTCTACAGGGGAGCCCAGTCTAATATCTGCATCAAATTATATAGGTCAAACTCCTTTGTGTGTTTCTTCTGAGATTGATCTCCATTAGGTATTGAGGAGTTTTTAACAGAATGACTTGATTCAACATTAGTGTTTGATGGCACTGTGTAAAACAGTGTTTTAGAAAACCAGTAAATGTATTTACAGTGCCCATAATATTCTTTGCGATCATTGCCATACCCATTAGTAGTACAGGAGGCAGTCCTGGCATAAATATTCAGTTTCCCATCCATAGATTTAGGTTGCACTTGAAAATGAACAGGAATGAACTTTGTTTTATGGGGATGGGGAGCCTGTTCCAGAGTAGTGGTATCCTCTGCAAAATATACTGTTCCTCCAAATCATTCTGTTGATGTTGCAGAATTGTTTTATAGCCTTATTTTGATGCAGCTTGACTTGCTGATGTGTAGTAAATCCATCAATAGTGGGTCAAGTATGCCTTGTATGCCAGACATAGGTCACCTCCTAGGATACAGAGTATTGTGACAGGGATTTGTTTTGTTTCATATAGGCCATGTTGTTTAGGCCTTGTATCTTTTTAGTAAGGTATTTCTGAGGGTGTTTCAGTTGTTGCATGTGTCTGGACAGATGCATGCTAAAAGGGGGCATTATAGTCCATGTTTGGCCCAATGAGGGCTGAATAAAGGGGGGCATTGACCTCCCTATATCTAGACGCAGTCATTTTTTGTAAGTTGTGCAATGTAGGACTTTTTCTTACAACAGGCACATGTTGGTCAAAAGTTGGGTCACTGTCTCAGTAAGTTCCCAGTCCTGAACAACTGTGTCTACTCTTAAGGGTGCATTGTCAATGTAGTTTCCTAGGTTAGAGGACTTCCCAAAGGATACAATAATGCATTATTTTGGCATGAAGTTTCAGACCATGAGTTTGACATTAGTTTTTTATTTGAAACAACCCTTCCTGCAGGATGGCCAAATCCTTTGCGCATTCAGGGACTACCCCTAACTGACAGTCATTTTGCAAGACTTGGTTACCTAGAGCCCTTTGGTTTTGGCTTTTACTTCAGAAAAGTAGATGCCAAGCAGGAGAGGTCCGAGCACAGAAACTTGGGGGAGTCCAGTGGTGGCTGGTTTCTCTGTGGAAGTAACTTCCCCTGAATTGATTTATCTGCATCCTCTCTGTGAGCAAGTCGGCAGCCCAGAGGGTGACACAAGAATTTGTTTAGCTTTTCTGCTATTTTTGAGTGACATTGCTTTGGCCTTTTCTTTCCCCTTTAATTGCGGTTGAACTCCAGAGGCACAGCTGGTCAAAAAGTGACTTTATTTGAAAGCAGTGAGAAAGAAGACTGTTGACTTGACTAGTGTAAAGTTATTGCCAATATGGTTCATCAAGAAAGGTTAATATCAACACTTTTTATCATTGTCATTTTCTTTTACTTTGATCACTATCAAACATCAAATGTAACCACAGTTAAAAAGTGGTTCTTGGGGTTGGGGGTAGGTGATGTAAAAGCATGGGGCATGTACTGCTTATTCCTGGAGTACATTGCAAGTGCTTGTGAAGTCTGCCTCGAACGTAAGGCTTGCCTTCCCTGCAAAAAGAAGTTTAAAGGAGAAGAGCAATTTTTCAAGATTCCCTTTTCTCCTCCATTTTCAATCTTTGCGGCACTTGGCATTTTGAGTGTTAACATTTCAATAGGGAGCCTTCAGAAGGTGATGTGGGATCTGGACTGTGGGTACCTAGTGACCTTCCCATTACCATCTTACACAGGTAATGAGGACACACTGGCCTGACTCTCCATCGGGAGCTTATTTGGAGATGTCCCACAACAGATAACATTTCAGATAGCAAGCCTATGAGGCCTCTGCTCCAGAAACGAGCCACAATACTGCATGAGTTTGGCCATCCAAAATCTGTTTAAAGTCCACCAGTCCAAGAAGCTCTCCTGAAGGTGTCTGATGTCAATTAGCTTAGAGACAAATGCCGAGATACTTGACAGTTTCTACAAAATGTAGGCATCTCAGGAATTCCTAAATAAAAACCTTGTAGAGGCAGATATGATATCCCTGGGGAGTATTAAGTGAGGTAGACTGATTGTGGGCCATAACATAGTTCTTAATAAATAAGAGCAGGTTGCATGATCTGTGTTGGCAAGACGATTTGTGCTTCTGCAACCTTGGCTTTCAGCACCCTCATTTTTCCAGACCCACATTCTTGGATACTAATACTGTCTTAAAGCAGCTGCTGGAAAGTGGGGGAGTGTAGGATGAGAAAAAAGTGGTACGTAGGTCCAGCAAATCCAGACCATCCTGCAGTTAGGAAAACATATTAAATGTGGATATGATGCTGTGGGTACATTATCCAGTGATGCTGCTCCTCAGTCAGTTCGTGAACGGGCTTTGCTTGAAAATTCATTCCATTCCTGAAGATGTCAAAGTAGACTGTAGGCTGTACTAGTTAGAGAGCTGTTGTTATCCCATGCTGGAGATGTGTTCAAAAATCTGATGGGCAAAACTGAAAGGCAAAAGGAAGACTATGAAATCTGTTAAAGGCACATTCTGTCATCTTCTTAGTATAATAGGAATTACCCTTGTGAACAAAGATTCTTTTCTACCTAAGGCCAGAAAAAGTAAAATTACTTAAAGGCAGGAAGGACTTTCATAACACAGTGACAGCATCAGGTGGGGATGGGCACCAAGGATGTTCTTCCGTATCACTGTTGCAGTATCCCTTGTGTAGGGGATCTCCTGCCAAGGATAGGTCAAAGTCTGTCCAGTGTACCAAAGACTGTAGTAGTTACAGGAGCCGTACTTCATACATATACTCCCCATGCAAGACTTTGGGCATAAAGGTGATGTACAGAAGCGCGCACACAGAATTTCTCTGCAGTCCATCTGAACATCTTTCTGCTGTCCTGGTTACCAAGCCATGTTTCAGATAAATGTCCCTTTGGGGGTTCTCCTTATCTTTCTTTTGTATTTAGTGCTGTTGGGTTCATATCCAGAAAAGGAAGATCTCTGTGTGGGAGGCAGATTCCTCATATACAATGACTTGAACTTTGGTGAATGGTTAAACCAATCATTTTCCAACACATCGGCGGATATGGAGAAAAGGCAACTGAAGAACATTACTTTTAAGGACAAATGTAAGATATTCAAAATTGAATTGACAAGGTACAAAAATTTAGCCTTAGACAACTGGTATTTAACAAAATGTATAGAACTGAACATCGTACCAAAAGGTTTAAGACTCAATAAATTCCCGAACAATGTAGAAGGGAATACTGAATTTTTTAAACAGATATGTAAGATTTTAAATGATTGTGGTACAGCAATACTGAAAGCAATGGTAGACAACAACACTAAAACAATGGAGCTTTGTAAAAAAGAAATTGATAGGCTCCAAAAAGAAATTAGTGAGGATTTGCTTTTTACAGTAAATGAATTTAAAAGTATTTACTGTAGAACATTACAAGATGTGGATTTTAATGTATCAAAGAACTAGAAGAGGAAAATGGGTAAATTAGAAAGAGATAAAAATGATTATAATGATGGGAAAGCATATACTGTATATAATAATAGAAAGTTGGGATGGTTCAACGGATTTGAAAAAGGACAAGAGCATAGGGAGAATTCTCATTGCACCAAATTTGATTATAGAGAGGAAAGAGAAGGAGAATTTAACCATGTTGAATATGAACCAGGGGACCCTTTAGGGGAATTGGAAGGACCAAGACAGTCCGAGAGAATCAGGAACCAGAATCGCCAACATTCATATGCGGAAGTGACAGGCAACCATTTTGGGAGACAACAAGCGAGGGGGGAGATACAAGAAGTAAATAATGGAATTGATGTATTCCTTTTTTATGCGATTCAAAATGAAGGTACTAATACTAACAATAATAAGTTACTTATAGACAACACAACCAGGGATGATAACAACGATGATACTCACTTAAAACAAGTTACTCCAAGTGTACTTATGGGTAGAAATAATAAGAAAATTATGCATTCGCACAACAATTTTAGTATTTATAATTATACGGATTTGGAAGCGACAGAAGGATTTTTTACATTATTTACCAAGGGATTTACCTTTGTCCCTGTTAGAAAACCAAAAATTGAAGAAATAATACTAGATGTGAAGCTTTTTACAAGAAATTTGAATTTGGCAGTGTTATTGCAGGACAATTTACAGGTAAAAACAAACTTAGTAAAAGAAGTACTTACAACCCTCCCTTGCAACAGGATATTTTTAATTTTGAAAAATGTGTGATCAATATGGTAAGAGATGAATATGAGAAAAGAAGAAAAATGAGTTACAATTTAAATAGACAAGAATGGGAGATTTTACAAAAATTAAACAGCAATGGTAATATAAGGATAATGAAGCCCGACAAGGGAGGAGGGGTAGTCCTAATGGATGAGTGGGACTACACAAACAGGATGTTAAAAATACTGAACTCCGACAATAGATATTGTATCATATCTAAAAATGAAATTGATATGATGTATAAAAGAATTGACCTTATTTTGGAAGATAATCTATTGCAGGGATTAATGGATGTAGAATTATACAATTTTCTTAGGGTATTGAGACCTGTTATACCTGCGATTTTCAGAATTCCAAAAATACACAAGCAAGTGGAAGATCCACCCCTGAGACCTATAGTTACAACACAAGGATCCAAGACACAACCTTTGGCTATATATGTGGACACAAAATTAAAACAACTTTTATTTAAAGTACCCACATATTTTGGTGACTCGTGGGACTTCCTAAGAAAATTTAGTTCTACTCCATTTAATGAAAATTTTCTTTTTTTGACCATTGATGTAAAAGATTTATTTTCTGTCATTCCACACAGGGTGGGTTTAAAATGGTTTGAGGAAATGCTGGTTGAATTTCAAATGTTAAATTCTAATGAATTTAAATTGGTACTAGAGAATATGGAGCTGGTTTTGAGATACAATTTCATTTATTTCCAGGGAGACGTATACCATCAGTTGGACGGGGTGGCAATGGGGTCTGCTTATGCCCCAATATATGCCAATATCATAATGTTATACTGGGAACTGAAATATGTCTTTAAACCAGTGTTCCAACAAAATATAGTGAAATACTACAGGTTTTTGGATGACATATTTATTGTGTGGGATGGTAGTCACCAAAGTATGAATAAATTTATGGAGTTCTTGAACAACAGCACGGAATTTTTATGTTTCACTTTTGAGTGTAATAAGGATGGAACGCATTATTTGGATGTAAAGATAGATGAAGATTATGGCAAGAAGGAATATAGGTCCAATATTTACAGAAAAGAATGTCATTCAAACTCATATTTGCACTACCAGAGTGACCACCCCCATAACCTCAAAAGAAATATAATAAAGGGACAAATGATTAGTGTGTCCAGAATGACGTCTAATTTTGAAGAATTTACAATAGAAGTGAACAAAATACAAGATATGTTCAGGGAATGGGGTTATCCAGATAAGATGATACACAACGTCAAAAAGGAAATTGTGAAAAAGCGAGATACACATTTTGGCCCACTACTAACAGAAGAAGGAAAATTGTAGTTTAAGGGTGAGTACTGATGGTTTGACAAATAATATAAGTCAAAGTTGTAACACAATGAGTAATAGTGAGAACAGTGGGTTGGAACTGCCACGCATTGTCCTAACATATTATTCCGATTTTGGATGGTTAAAGAGATGTATTAACGGGGTATGGAACATGTTCAGTAGAATGCCAACTAGGTTGCATATTTTCCAGTACCCCTTAAAATACAGTCTCGGGAGGAATATGAACCTAAAAAGTATATTTGAGAGGAAAAAAGTTACACACATGGAGGGAGCACATTCAAAGGTGGGTACACAAGTGTGGGAGATGTGCACAATGTCCTTTCATATTGGGTGAAAAAGAATTGCACATTCCTGGTATTGGAATAAAATTGAAGCGTTACAGCTACAGTAGCTGTTATACTAAGGGGGTTGTTTATCTATCATACTGTAAAAGTTATGGGGCACACTATGTGGGAAAAACAAAAAGGAGCTTGAGAACTAGAATATATGAACATATCAGGGATATTAACATCAAAAATGAAAATAATGCTCTTTATAGACACTCTATAAAATGTACCAACATGGATATAAAATTTTGGGTACTGGAAGAGGTTAAACACAGAGAGAGGGGTGGAGATTGGGAAACTTTTTTCTGGAATTTTGAGAAATGATATGGCAAATAAGGTTGGATTCATGCACCCATCCTGGAATGAATGACCATATTTCTGTCAAGCCAGCTCTAAAACTATTATCATTGAATCCCAAGAGAACATGATTGTTTAGTGGAGGTCATATACACATGTTATATATATATATTGTAATTTTATATATGTATTGTATTTTTATATATGTATTGTATTATATATTATATATTGTATATTTTTAAATAGATAGATACCTTCATTAGAACATACAGATTGTATTTTTAGATACACAGATTACTAGTTCTTTTTTTGGATATGCTCAGAATAGAACATATACAGTCAGACTTGATAGTTCTTTAGATACAAATTAACTATTAATTATAATTATTTATTTAACTTTTATACCGTATATATTGTATATTTATGGTTGATGCATAGGAATTTTAAAAGGTTTAGTAATTGGAATAGTATTAAGTCATATTTGGTAGCGTGTACTTGCTGTTTTTTGCTTATGCCATATCCGTCCGGCAGAAATGTGTTGTATAACTAAGTAGAACAGTGACGTAATAGTGAAGTGATTTATGACAACCAATGAAAAAGAATGTAACATTATTTAAATGTATTTGGAGAGTTTAACAGATGATTCTGATGAAGTCTCGGGACACTAGATGAAAGCGCGCTAAATCTATGGAGTGTTATTTTATCAATTTTTGTTTTACCAAATAAGTTTTTTACCATTCACCACAGTGGACGTATTTGATCCAAACAGAGGAGGACAACCTTTATAGTTTTGGGCAGCGGCTGTGTGTTTAGTGATTCTGGTTTGGTGACTTTATCGTTTGACTTTGTGTTCTCCTTATCTTTCTTTTGTATTTAGCGCTGTTGGGTTCATATCCAGAAAAGGAAGATCTCGGTGTGGGAGGGCAAATTCATCATAAAGTCCATCATGACCAGTGTCTCTTCTGTTTGGGTGCTTCCCATGGTCATATGCAGCATTCTATCTGCCAGGCATTTGTCCCCAAGACCCTGTGCAGTTGCTTCTCCTTTTTATCTATTTACCTTGAAAACCATCATCTTACGCTTTTCATTCAAGGTACTATGGCAGAATCTTCCCATCCCGAGGGTTAGTCATCAGACAATTAAAAGCCAAAAAAATCTTGGGTCTGATGCAGCTGCTGTCCATCCTCCCCCGGATGTCTTTCTCAATGTTAGTGAAAGGCCAAAGGATTGCCCGGTGGATGCCTCTGATTCCTCTGCCTCATCCCCATCGGAGGCCAGACTGGATCCAATTTCTTGCATATCTTTGGAAGCCTTATAAACGTCTGTTGCAGTAGTTGAGGGGGAACCTGGACTGATTATGTCAGAGGGGGATTCCACATATCTTCATTAGGGAGTAGAACTCTGCTGTGCTTTGAGTGTCGCCAATAGTCCAACTGTCCAAGGTTGTTTAGTGCAGACGTCCTGCAGAATAAGAAAAGGAAAACCAAGCATGTTTCCCCTGCAGTCAAGGATCCCCAACATGAAGGGCAGGATTTTACTAAGGAGTTATTTAATGCTTTAATGGCTTTAAAGCCTCCTCAAGGGGTGCCTGTGCCTGCCCCTCCCTGGTCTTCCACTCCTCTTAAAGAACCAGGGAACTAGACTCCTCAGATGAGGATCTGGATACTGGAGAAGATTCTCTGGCTTACTCTCTTCAGATCCCTTCCCCCTTGGACTGTGGTTCAGAGGAAGAGGATTCTATTAGTCCACATTCCCCTTTAGAGGAACTCTCCTTTATGGATACTGTTGCCCGCACGATGGAATGTGGGACTGCTCTCAAGTCTCCGATATTCTGAAAAGGTATTATGAGCTGCTCCAGATGGAATTTCTTAAGTCATCTTCTGTTTCCCCAGATGTTCATCGTGCATACAGCTGCAGTCATAACAGATGGGTTCTCCTGCCGTCAGGTGGGTCCGCGGTCGGCCGAATTCCAAAGTCTAGGTCCAGCGTCGGTTGTCGTCGCTTCTTCCCTGACGTCAGTGCGACAGGGGTATAAAAGAACCAGCCAACGCCATTTTCTTCAGTCTTTCTTGCCGCACGGTGCCCGAAGCAGAAGCAGTTCGCAAGTGCCGGTCGGCCAGCTCCTGAGATTATGAAAAATTTGGAACCGAAGTCTTCTTAAAAGCTAAGTACCCCGTTGGGGAAACTTTTTCTTGCCTCAGACCGATGTCAGACAAAGTTAATAATTGTATTTCTTGTGGGAAGCAAATACCGCATAAGGATTTCCATTCCCTCTGTATACCTTGTTTAGGCCCAGACCACGACGTCTCGGTCTGCCACTTTTGTGCTACATTCAACAAACGCACTATTAAGCATCGGGCGGAGTTCGCCCAGCATTATTTTGGGAAAGCATTTAACTATACTATGTCGTCGGATACTCCGACCCCGGTTTTGTCTAAAAAACGCAAAGACAAGGACCGACACTCGAGGTCCGCGGCCTCTACCGACACCACGCCTAAGCCGACTACACATGGTCCAGTTCTCAGCGAGGCGCCTAAGCATGCCCCTGATTACCAACAACACATCTTTGGCGGTGTCTCCTGTACCCGAGGTCGCAGGCTCCTCGGCCCACACCCTGACTACAGATACCGAAGCCACGCTTGGCGTTGAGACAGAATGTGGACAGGTCCACCTCCACTCAAGGTGTCTTCAGACCTTCCTCTTCTTTCCCCATCAAGGCTTTCACCAAGTCCAAAGCTACCATGCACCCTAAGAGACCAGCTACACAGGGCCCATCTCCAGGCCCCATGCCTAAGAAACAGATGCTTAAAATGGCTGAGGATTTAATTACTCTAATCAGAGGTTCTCGGCCACCTCCGGACAAAAGACCCAGAGTGGAGGAAGATTCCCCCTCCTCTGATCAGGGCTCCATTATTTCAGAGCACTCTGATTATCAGGAACAGTCTTACTCCCCTTTTGAAGACTGATGCAGAGGAATCTATCCCTTCTGTACCCCCCCCTGAGGATTACTCATTTGGTGAAACTCTGCATACCTTAAGGGAACACTTCCACTGGGAAGGCCAGGATTATTCAGATTCCAAGAAAAGGCTCAGGGAATTTCTTTTGTTACCCCAGCACAGGCCTCTGGCTATACCTCCTGTCCTGGACATCCTAGATGATGTTTACTCGGAGGCCTGCCTTAACCCGGATTCTCTTCCTCCAGCTCCAGTTAAGCCTGACAGGTACTACAGGGTTCCTGACTCACACCAATTTCTATACAAAAGCCATGCTGCTGACCTAGAAACCATCTCACAGGGGCCCAAGGGAGTTAAGGCCTCCATTGCCAAAAACCCATTGTCTTGGGAGAGAGATTCCAGATCCTTAGAAAGGTGGGGAAAAAAGGTATATACCTCGGCTACCTTATCCATGAGGGCCTTAAACTGTCAGTTTCATATGCTAAAATACTAACAGTTTCTGTTATCTCAATTGAAAAGTAAAATGTCACAACCTGAACAACCAGACATGAAGGAGTTGCAGGATTTGATGCATAGTGCAGAACAAGTGGGTAAACATACCTTACAATGTGGTTTTGATGCTCTAGAGGCCTCATGTAGAGCTGCTGTTACAGGCTCAGTCATACGTAGGCATGCCTGGCTCAAGGAACAAGCCTTGCCTGATCATGTCAAAGCTAAATTACTAGACGCCCCTCTTCAAAAGGATGTACTATTTGGGACAAATGCTGAGGAAGTATTACGGAAAATGGAGGAAAAGGCTAAATCAATGCAAACTGTGAAAGAATTTCTGCAGGTCCAACCCCCCACGTTTTAGTAGAAATTGGCCTTCTAAAAACTGGTCCTTTCCTGCCACAGACAGACCCCAAAGAGGCAGATACAGGCGCCCAAGGGGCAGAGGACAAACACAAGGCTCGTACAGAGGCAGACAATGGCAAGCTCCTACACAAAGAGGTGGTGAGGATAACTCGCAATCTTTCAGAAAGCAAAACCAATGACTTTCCCCTTTGCATGCCAACCACGTCTCAAATGGCAGCCCCCTTAGGAGGAAAGCTGGCACTATTCTCAAAAAAATGGCATATTGTCACAAAGGACAAATGGATCCTGGACATTATAAACAGAGGCTACAAATTCCATTTTCATACCCTTCCAAAAATGAAAGGCATGCCAAACCTGCCACACAATCAAAGGGCAGAGGCACTAAAGCAAATTTCAGGTCTTATAAACATGAAAGCTATTCAAGAGGTACCTACCCACGAACAAGGTCAAGGTTTTTATTCCAGGCTATTTCTGGTGCCAAGGAAGGGAAAAGATTGGAGACCGATTTTGGATCTTTCCATCCTAAACACATTCCTACTCGTACCAAAATTCAAGATGCTCACTCTACAGCAACTTCTTCCCATGCTGGGCAAGGAGTCTTGGCTGGTAACATTGGACCTCAAGGAGGCATACCTGCATGTCCCAATCAGACTAAATTGCAGAAGATACCTCAGATTTCTTGCAGGTTCAACCCATTATCAATTCTCTGCATTGCCCTTTGGTTTATCTACTGCGCCCAGAGTATTCACGAAATGCCTGGCATCAGTAATTGCCTACTGCAGACTTCAAGGGATACAAATATACCCTTATCTGGACGACTGCCTGATCCATGCGGACAGCAAGCACATTCTTCTGAAACATCTGGCTTGTGTAATAATAATATTAAACTCTCTAGGATACACAGTCAACAAAGAGAAATCAAGACTAATACCCTCTCGGAAGATAATTTTCCTGGGTGCCAATTTGGACACAAACACCCGGATGGCCTACCTCACGCCAGAGAAGCAGGGCCAACTAATTCAATACTTCAGAACACTGGCAAATTGCACCAGGCTGACTGCAAGGAAAATCCTGCAGGCTCTGGGATTCATGGCATCTTGCATCTTACTAATCCCATGTGCAAAGCTGCATATGAGAAAACTACAATGGTACCTAAAAAACATATGGTCTCAACACAGCCACAGTTTGGAAACAATAATAGCATTAATTCCATGTCTGCAAAAGGAATTTCTGTGGTAGGCTCAAGCATGCCAAACAAACACAGGCCTTCCATTCAGCAAGCCTCAAGCAAATCAAGTCATCACAACAGACTCCTTGGACTACGCCTGGGGGGCGCACATGACAGACCGGTGCATTCAGGGCAAATGGACCCAAAAAGAAAAGCACCTTCACATCAATCAGAAAGAAATGCTAGCAGTGATAAATGCTATTATAGCTTTCAAGGACCTTCTACAACCAGGTCAGCTATTGATAAGAACAGACAACACCACAGTTATGTGGTACATAAACAAGCAGGGAGGAACACATTCTTATCCCCTATGCAGACTGGCCATGTCACTTTGGAACATGGCCATGGACTTACAAATGGAACTACAAGCACAGTACTTGCCAGGCAAGGAAAACACGCTGGCAGACAACCTAAGCAGGAATATGACAGATCCACACGAATGGAAGTTGCATCCAAAAGTTTTTACAGAAATAATCCAAGAATGGGGAAGGCCAGACATAGATCTCTTTGCCTCTCTCAAAAATCAATTGACAAAATTCTGCTCAAGGATCTTCCATCCAAAGGCCTGGAGAGTGGACGCTCTCTCTCAGTTGGACATCAATGACAGTTTATGCCTTCCCACCTCTTCCTCTGCTGCCCAAAGTCCTATTGAAGACCAGAGCAGACAGACCAAAGATGATCCTCATTGCTCCGGACTGGCCAAGGCAACACTGGTACCCACTCCTGAGGAGCCTGACTCATTCCCCACCATGGACCCTGCCTCTAATACCTCTTCTTCTGACTCGGCACAGCTTCAAAACTCTTCACAGTCAGCTGAAAACACTCAATCTAGCCGCATGGAAGATTCCTTAGCAGCGCAGCAGGCCCTGCTCTCCAAGGAGGTGCAGGATGTCATTTTGGAGGCCAGAAGGCCATCAACTAGAAAAGCTTACTCTGCAAAATGGAAACGTTTTTGTGTTTGGAATGAGAAAAAGGGCCAGTGCCCTGGAAAACTGAATTTACCCCAAATACTACAATATTTGGCTGAACTGCTAAGCAGTGGACTTTCGTTCTCCTCCATCAAAATCCATGCCTCAGCCATTTCTGCAGAATACAACACTGATCCACCTTTATTCTCTCACCCTCTATTAAGACAGTTCCTCAGAGGGGCTAAGAATTTAAGACCTCCAAGAAAACAACCAATACCTGCTTGGGATCTTAATTTCATTCTGGAAAAACTGACTTTGCCTCCTTTTGAGCCAGCTGCCTCATCAGATTTACAATATTTGTCCTGGAAAACAGCTTTCCTTCTGGCTATCACTTCAGCTCGTAGAGTTTCAGAACTACAGGCTCTTATGGCTGTCCAGCCTTTTATCATCTTCCATCAGGACAGAGTTTCATTACGTACCAACCCGTCCTTTATGCCTAAAGTGGTATCCAGGGTAGCTTTAAATCAGGCCATACATTTACCTACTTTTTATCCTAATCCTCAAAACAAAGGGGAGAGATTACTGCATTCCTTGGACATCCACAGACAACTGTGTTATTATCTGGACAGAACAAAACCTTTCAGAAAATCAGAACAGCTTTTTGTGGCCTATGCGGTAGGAGCTCAAGGAAAGTCAATATCCCAACAGACGATCTCAAAATGGATAGCCCACTGCATACGCTTTTGCTATTCTTTTCATGGCAAAACTGTACCTACAGGCTTTAGAACTCATTCTACCAGGGCCACAGCCACCTCTGCAGCCTTCCTCAGAGGAGTTCCTACCAAGGATATTTTAGAAGCAGCCACTTGGAGTTCTGTACATACCTTCTCCAAGCACTACAACCTACCATTATACTCCAAATCTAGAGCAGGCTTTGCCACTGCAGTCTTGCAGGGCATTTTGGCTTCTCCTAGCTCCACCTAGTGCCTATCACCCCTTTCTTAGCTTTGGGATTCTACTCATCTGTTACAACTGCAGCTGTATGCACGATGAACATAGTACAGTTTTGTACCTACCATAAATGTAGATGTTCGAGTGCTAATACAGCTGCAGTCCAGGTTTCCCTCCCTCCTTCCCCTCTAGGGGTCTTCTATTATGGTGTATTTGCTTGCAACTACTGGTCTTTGATTATATTGCATTGCATTATTACATAATTTTATGTATTGCCTTCCTTCTGGGGGCACCTGACATCTGGGGCAAGAAAAACTGAAGAAAATGGCGTCGGCTGGTTCTTTTATACCCCTGTCGCACTGACGTCAGGGAAGAAGCGACAACAACCGACGCCGGACCTAGACTTTGGAATTCGGCCGACCGAGGACCCGCCTGACGGCAGGAGAACCCATCTGTTATGACTGCAGGTGTATTAGCACTCGAACATCTACATTTATGGTAGGTACAAAACTGTACTTTCTGGCTGCTCTCCTGGATACCTTTTCAGCAGCTTCTGTGGCTCACTATTCTCATCTCCCTGTTCACAAGAGACTTGATGGATTTTACAAGGTGTCTGATGAATGTAAATTTTCTAATAAATGCCCTTCTGCCAGTCTTCTGTACCGTCTGTCTCTTCTGACAAGCCCTCCAAATTTTTTGCGTCTACCAAGTTGCTTCCTTCAGATGAGGATAGTAGGGCCATATTGCTGCCACTTTATCATTTTGGGCTATCAACTACCAGACTCGTATGACCAGGTATATTTTGGTCCTCCTTTCTCAGGCTTCCAAAGTGGTTTCTGACCTTCCTGACTCTGAGGGGAAGTCTTCTACTCTTTCCCTGTTGGGCTGTACCTATGAAGTTGCTTGCCACTCTGTCAAATGCAGCTTCAATTTAGTTGATGCCTTCTCTAGGGCTGCTGCCTTTGGTTCTGTTGTGAGGTGTTACTCTTAGCTTTGTCTTCAGGCTTTGCATTTTGACATTAAGGCCAAACTATTGGATGCTACTTTAATCTTTTTGCTGCTGCTGAACTTTTCAAGTCTCTCCATGATCAGGGTAAGCCTTGCAGGAGTAGAAACCTGTTTTTGTTTCTCTTTTCCTAATTTTCAGAGGAATTGCCCCTCCAAATCAGCTTTTGTCCGCAGGCAGTCTCTCCCTCCGCACCAGGGAAAAAAGATTCTTGATGTATGCCTCATGCCAAGTCTACTCAAACTCCTACTTCCCAGAAACATGCCTTTCAGGTTAAACTGGTTTCCATTTGACAATTTACTTCCATTTCCCTCAGCCAGGCTCCCTTATCCCCTTTGTCTTTCCCTGTCTGTTCCACATTGGTTAAAAATCACAGTAGATTCTAGGTTTCTGACCATTGTGCATCAGGGGTATTTTCTGTTTTGGAAAGCCCTTCCTCCCTTTTTTGGGCATACTTCAACCTCCTCTGGAACAACTTCTTTTCCCAAAGGTGCTGTGTTCTGTTTTGGTCCCGGGCACCATTCATGCTGTACCTCCTACCCAGGTAGGGAGGGATTTTTATTCCAGAATGTTTTGGTTCCCAGAAAGGAGGGCAGTTGGAGAAAAATGCTGGACCTTTCCCAGCTAAACCCCTTTCTCAAGACTATTTCCTTTTAAATGTTGATTCTTCAGACCCTCTCCCCCTTCTACCCCAGGCTTTTCTGGTCTCTCTCTGGATCTCAAGGATGCCTACCTTAGTATATTTATCCATTCCTTTTTCAGGTAAATTTTACGTTTCTCTGTTTCTTCCTTGCATTTTCGGTTCTTTGGCCTCCCTACTGTCCCAATGGTATTCAACAAATGCTTCTCTCCTGTCATTGCATTTTGCAGGGTGAGAGGAGTTCATATTTCTGTCTGGGTGATCTATTCATTCAAGCTTCTTCCCCCATGCTCCGCTTCAGGATCTCCAGTGTACTACTTTCATGTTGCAGAGTCTGGAGTTCACCATAAACCTCCAAAACCAGCTCTGGCTCCTTCTCAGGATTATATTTTCTTTGGTTGCAGACTTCAGACCATCCCTGTACTGGCATCTTTGCCTGTGCTGAAGGCCCTGTCTCTTGATTTCCTACTCCTCTGGCATCAGTCATGGCCAGGGAATTTCTCAGGGTCCTGTGGTTAATGGCTTCCACCATTCCCAGGCTCCACCTGAGAAATCTTCACTGGTAACTCCATGTCATTGTGGTTCCAACATGGCTACCCTGTGGACTTTCCGATTACCCTTCCTTTCCAAGCTCAAGCCCATAGTCAAGAGCTCTTTACAGATGACTCACAGAGGTAGAGGGCCCTCCTATGACTGTCTCAAGGTTCAGGGTCTATGGTCTCCACGTCAGAGGTCAGGCCACATCAGTATAAAGGAGATGAGGGCCTTATTTCTAGCTCTTCAGGCCTTTCATTTCCTGTTTTCGTCCCAGGTCTCAAAATTTTCACAAACAATACCACAGTGACGTGGTATGTCAGCAAGCAAGGAGGTGCAAGTTCCTATCTTTGCAGACTAGGTCTTCAGGTCTGGGACATAGCTGCCCAGTATCAAGTGACTCTCTTCAGGCGGTTAACAATCCATTGGAGCACAGACTGTTTGAGCGGTCCAGCACACAAGCTCAGGAATGGATGTGCGTCACAGAAATATGTTCCTTGACATTGTCCATTGGCAGGGTATTCCTCTGGTAGATCTTTTTGCCTCCCCTCTGAACAAGCACTTTCGTGTATTCTGTTCCAGAGTACAAAGTCCTTTGGCTTAGAAAGTGGATAATGTCTTTTTTTTCCTTGGAAGGGGATGTTTCTGTACGCTTTCCCTACCCTTCCTGTACTACCACAAGCCCTGCAGCACACTCCCAAAATTTTGCTAGTGACACCTTTTGGCCCAGACAGCATTGCCCCCCCCTCCCCCTTTGCCCCTGTCCAAGTGAGAATCATCGCAAGTTACCTCAGCAGATGGATATTCTCACACAAGACAATGGGTCTCTTGTCCATCCTTACTTGTCCACTGTCTTCAACTGCCACTGTGGATGATGGGGTTTTGATCCCTTTTTGCTACCTATTTTCTGAGGACATGCTTTGGGTCCTGCAGGAAGCCAGAAAACCCACTACTAGGAAATCTTGCATGTCCAAATCAAAGCGTTTTTTTGTCTGGTGCCTGTCTCACCATCAGGATCCCCTTTCTGTAGAGGTTCCTGTGGTTCTGTGTTTTGTGTAACTTGCTGCATGCTGGGTTAGCAAATTCTTCATTGAAAGCTCACCTGTCTGCAGTTTTTGCTATTCTACCCTTGACTCCTCCTATGGCCTCTAGATTTGAGGTCAAGAAATTTCTTAAAGGTGCCCTTAATATCAGGCCTCCCAGGAAGTCAGTTTTGCCTTTGTAGAACCTGTTTTATACTTGAAAAATTGACTGGCTCTTTTTGAGTCTGCTTTCTTGCAGCATTGTACTTTGAAGACTGTTATTCTTTTGGCCTTCATTTCAACTAAGAGCATGTCTGAACTTCAGGCTGCCATGGCTGTATCTCCTTTTGTAATTCTTTCTCAAAGACAGGGTGTCTTTTGGTACTAATTCTTTTATACCCAAGGTGATCAGTGTGTTGTCCCTTAATCAGTCTATTCATCATCTTCCTTCCTTTTTTCCATCTCTGCAGTCTGCAGCCCCCCAGGGGCTGGATACCAGTTTTTCCATGAGGCTGCTACTTGGTCCTCTGTTCATAGTTTCACTAAGCATGCATTACAAGTTGAATGTTATTGCCAGGGCTATCCTGCATGGGTTTCTGGAGGGCTGTTGTATGCAGTGCTCCTCTCAGGCTTCCTATTGAGCTTTTGTACCCTCCCTTATATAAGGAGTACTGCAATGGTGATATGGAAGGACATAGTGTAGTTGTTTAAAATCCCATCATAACAGTAAATGTCCTTCTCTTCACTGTTACAGAATTTGCTGCCTCCCACCTGGCCCCTTTGCTGCAGCCTTGTTCTTTCCCGCCTTCCTGTCTGAAGGAACCTTTTTTTTTTTTTTTTTTTTTTTTTTTTTTTTTTTTTTTACTCCTGGATGCACTTTTTTGTCTTTGTCCCTAAGAGCATTTCTGTTCCTCCCTCCTGGGGCTTTTCCAGTTGTGTGCATGTCCGTATGCCACCTCTATGCCCTTTGTCTTGCGCAGGGAGCGTACATGTGATGTATGGCATCCATAAATACCAAAGGCTTTGGTATACTGCCAGATGTCAGGCTATCTTTGGTAGGAGATCCCTTGCGTAAGGAATAGTGCAACAGTGAAGAGGACATCTACTGTTATGGCAAGGTTTTACACAACTTTATGCACTTCTGCTCCCAGGGGAGAACTGTGCCTATAACAGCCTTTCTCATAAGCCCTTCCCAAAAACTTTACCTTGGATTTTTCTTGCCCTGTAATCTAAACCATTGGCCTGTGATAGGAATCAAACTAACATTTTGCCTTCAGCAGTGGCTTCAGACTATTTTGGGTAAGTGAGTTCTAAAGATATTCTCCAGGGGGTGCTAACTACAGTTTTTATCAAACCCACAAAAGAGTCTCTTAAGATACCAAAAGATCAAGAATATTTTTTAAAGCTCATTTCAGAAGAGATGTTATCTTAGGGCAGTATAGAGTCAGTCCCTCCAAGACAGGAAGAGAGAGCCTTTTATTCCAACCTTTCCCAGAAAAGATGGCCACAGAAGTCCCATTCTTGACTTCTTAAAGCTAAACAAATTCTTAAATGTATTGAAGTTCATAATTAGGATTCCCAGGTATTACTCCCCTGATAAGCACCAAGGTGTTCTTAGTTACTCTAGATCTAAGACATCTTGCTTGAACATTCATTTTTTGAGTACAGGCAGTGTTGAGGTCTGTGTTGGAAGTATCGCAATTCCATTTCACCTCTTGGGTATTGCACCAGGAGTATTTGCCAAACGGCTGGCCCCAGTGATTGCACATGGAAAAATCAAGAGCATCTGCGTTTACCTTTACCTGAGTGACTTGTCTTCCTCAGTTTACTGTCTGTGCAGGAAATTAGGGTATCTTTGTATTAACTTTGCCCTGACCAGACAAGACTTTACCCTGCAATTTCAGATGTCATTTTGAGCCTCCGCCACTGAGTCATCTTTCTGAAGGCGGTTCTTGACGCTACTTCTCAAGGCCTTCTTGCCCCTGGGAAAAGTAGATACCCCATACAGCAGTCAGCAAAGTCCCACTGGGCAACCAGGCAAATTCTTTACATTGTGGATTACATGACATCAGCCATTATAATGACCTCATTGTCAAGCCCCACATGAGGAAGGTGTAGTGGGACCTGAAGAGTCTAGGGGACTAGCAAAGCCATCCGTTGGAGATCACAGTCACTGCTTTACTTTATATCGGGAGTGAGTTGCTATGATGGCTTGATCAAATCAAGACCAATGAAGGTTTGTCTTTGACAAATTATCTCAAACCAGACTCTTGGCATAGATGCTTGAGATCATGCTTGGGGAGTCCATACCCCATGTCTGAGAGTACAGGCAGCTAGAAGGCAGAGGAGAGCAAGCTTCTCTTAAATTTTGAAGAAATACTTAGTCCAGCAATGATATGTATCCATTCAGTATAGTTTGGACACCGTATGCCTGGAAAGAGGTTATAGATAATACCTCGGCGATGTGGTACCTTAATAGATGGGGGGAGGGGGGTACCCACACTTACTAAATGTGCAGATTACAGTGCAAACTTTGGAACTAGCCTTGAAGTTCAGTCTGCTTTTGCAGTTACCTGCATCCCTTCAGGGGACAACTCCCATAACATCTATTTAGCAGGATTTCAGTAGTACCACACAATTAGGTGTCTTCAGGAAGGCCTTTCTGCCATGGGTGAGCAGATGGATTTATCTGACATTGCCATTTTTGCTTCTCCAAGCAACAGCAAGTCTGATGTAATTGCAAGGGTGGCATGAAATCAAGCTATTCGGTTGCCTTTTCTGTGTGAGTGTAAGAGTAGCGAGCCTTGCATTCTCTGGATTTCTTCAGTCAACCAAGATGCTGTTTGACAGAGCAAAAGACTTCAGGAAATCAAAGCACCTTTTTGTGGTGGTTCGTATCAAAACAGACCTTTTTCTAGGTGGATAGCTCACTATAATATATTTACTTCTGCTATAAACTCCATGGGAAAATCCTGTAGGAGAAAATAAGTCTAATTTTACCAGGAGCACAGCTACTGCCACAGCCTTCTTAAAATGAGTTGGTGGATAAGAAATCCTGAAAGCAGCTTTTTTGGTCCTCTGTCTATACTGTTTCCTAGAATTCTCTGGCTAGGACAGGATTCACATATGCTTCTGCCTTACACCATGGTCTTTCCAGTTCTTCCCTCGGCTGTAGTGACTACAAGCTCTGGTAGTCTTCCCTGAAGGTGTTACTGGCTGCAAGTGTAAACCGTTGATTTATATAAGTTCAAAGCAAAAGTTAATCCACAGAGAAATTCTACCAATCGTGTAGCTTAAGTAAAAATATTAACAAGTCACAAATAATACAAATGGCAGCTCACAGCAGATATGGTTCGCTGCAGTAAACATATGACAGAAATTAAGTCCAAAAACTGTTGCTTTAATGAAAAACGGGTAACCACTTTCACAAATCATAAGTTTGCTTCATCAGACCTATTGTGTAAAAAAAAATAAATAAATAAAAAAAATAAAAAATCACTTCCTTTTATACGTAAAAAAATTCAGCATCCTCCAATCATATGAAAATTCCCAGAACACTAATCACAAATGCATATCATTCAATTAAATATATAAATAAATATCGTTCATTTAAAAATAATAAAATAAATGTAAATATCAGAAATGACAGAATAACTATAATAACATATACACTTCATTAATATACCTATTTTCTTAATTTCCTATTCCTAAGCTTGGATGTAATGGCAAGATGATCATTCATGCCCTTGACTAAATGTGCACTAAGTCTAATAATCCACCTAAGTTCTGTTTCTTCAGTATTCCCCATTCTTATGTCATCCTTAACTATCTCCGATAAGTTAAATCTAAACTCATGTTTAGTGCCTAATTCCAAAATGTGCTTTGCTATAGCACTATATGTATGCCCTCTTCTCATGCAGTACATGTCCCTTATCCGTTCTCTCAAACATCTGTTCATTTTCCCTACATAGAATGATTTGCAAGCATTGCAGTGGGCTAGGCACACCAAATTTTTGCTGTTACAATTTGCATTCACCTTCATGTTGTATTTTACTCCTGTATCCGGATGTTCAAAATCCAACCCCTCCTATATATAGTCACAAAAATTACATTTCATGCATTTAATTGTCCCTTCACCTTGTTGGTATTCTGTCATACTAGGATATATCCCCTAGGATAACATCTCCTTTTGAGATTCTTTGTGTTCTTATAGTTGATATGTGGCACATCACCCACTATTCCCTTAAGCTGCTTATCCACCTGAAGGATACATCCGTTCCTCTGAAGTATCTCCTTTAATGCTTTAGTTAATGCTTTATTATCTCTTATGAATGTAAAGGGTAAGCAAGGTTTTACTACTCTTCCCCTTGCGGTCAGAATCAGGTTGGTATTGTTTGGAATAATACGGCTTAGCCCTATTCCTTCTTAAATCAGCAAGATTTGAGCATATGCTCTGTATTTCTTCCTGGTGGTACCCCCTATCCGCAAAATCATTCTGTAATGTATTTAATTCCATTTGCCAGTTCTCATGTGTATCTGTCAATCCCGAACACCTCATGGCCTGCCCTTTTACCACATTCTTAAACATATGGAAGGGATGCATACTTGTTCTATGCAGGTATGCTGACCGTTGGCACTTCTGTCTATATCTATCCATGTGTATATATCTATTCTCATAGATACTCACTTCAACATCTAAAAACTCAATCATCTTATCTGAATTGGGCTCCAGAGAGCACCCTTGCATTACCAGGCTATAATTCATGCCACACCTTTTGGCCGCCTAACCTGGACCGAAACACTAAAGGCAGAGGCATGTCCAAATTCATTAAGTATATCCACACCTCCAGGCTAGTTGCTCAGCATAATGCATCCGAGATTATCCAGGTGCAACTAACTCTGGGCAAGACCGCAATCCAAATTGTAACTTGCTACAGATCCCCCACCGTGCCCCAAGATTCCCACTCCTCATTTCTTGATACACTGGAAAATATTAGGGTACAACCCAGCATCTTAATAATGGACGATTTCAACTACTCCACCATTAACTGGGAAAACTTACAGAACAAACTGATATTGCCAACATTCTGGCAGATAGGTTTAGTGCTAACTTTACCCCCCTGTCACCCCCTAAAGGGCCCATCTCTATACCGGTAGAATGCAAAGTTCTGTAATCACGGCCGCACAGGTAAAAACCGCACACTCCAAAGCCAAGAACACAGCATCCATGGGACCTGACAACATCCCAGGCTGCGTTCTACATGAACTGGCACCCCACCATCTTCAATTATAGCCTCACTTCAGGCTGTGTGTCCACTGAATGGCGCACATCAATGGTTATCCTACTCCACAAAGGGGGAGCCACCACAGACCCCAGGAACTACTGCCCCATTAGCCTAATGAGCTTGGTCTGCAAGGCCATGGAACGTATTATCACGGACCCTATAAACAAAGACATTGGTAATCTCCAAACTCTGGACCCCACCTAGTTCGGGTTTGTAAAAGGCCGATCATGTCTCCTAAACCTGATAGACTTCTTTGAAGCAGTCACCAAAGCTGTAGACTGAGGGTAAGGTGGTTCACACAGCCTATCTAGATCTCGCCAAGGCTTTTGACCCCATCGCCCACTCTGGAATTATAGATAACTCACTAAACTAGATATAAATCCCTATGATGTTCATCGTGCATACAGCTGCAGTAATCACAGATGGGTTCTCTGCCGTCCGGCGGTCCCTCGGTCGGCCGAATTCCAAAGTCTTGGTCCAGCGTCGGTTGTCGTCGCTTTCTCTTCTGACGTCAGTGAGGCCAGAGTATACAAGACACAGCCGACGCCATGTTCTTCAGTCTTTTTTGCCGTGCGGTGCCCGAAGCAGAAGCAGTTCGCAAGTGCCGGTCGGCCAGCTCCTGAATTGCGAACATTTTGGAAACCGAAGTCTTCATTAAAGCTAAGTACCCCGTTGGGGAACCTTTTCTTGCCTCAGACCGATGTCAGAAAAAGTTAATAATTGTATTTCTTGTGGGAAGCAAATACCGCATAAGGATTTCCATTCCCTCTGCATACCTTGTTTAGGCCCAGACCACGACGTCTCGGGCTGTCGCTTTTGCGCTACCTTCAATAAACGCACTATTAAACGTCGGGCGGAGTTCGCCCAACACTATTTTGGTAAAGCTTTCGATTATAAGATGTCGTCAGACACTCCGACTACCGTTTTGTCCAAAAAACACAAGGAGAAGGACCGACATGCGAGGCCCGCGGTCCCTGCCGACACCACGCCAAAACAGGCTACACGTGGTCCGGTTCTCAGCGAGATGCCTTTGCAGTCCCTGATTACCGACGACACTCCTTTGGCGTTGTCCTCTGTACCCGAGACCGCTGGGACCTCGGCCCTTTCCCAGACTACAACCACCGAAGCCTTTGCTAATGTTGAGCCTACTAATGTGGACAGGTCCACCTCCACCCATGGTGTCTTTAGACCCTCATCTTCTTTTTCGATTAAGGCCTTTACTAAATCCAAAGCAGCCAGGCATCCCAAGAGGCATGTTGCACAGGGCCCATCCCCAGGTCCCATGCCTAAAAAACAGATGCTTAAAATGGCTGAGGATTTAATTACTCTCATCAGAGGTTCTCAACCCCCTCCAGACAAGAGACCCAGAGTGGAGGAAGATTCTCCCTCTTCTGATCAGGGATCCATTTTATCAGAACATTCTGATGTAGAGGAACACTCTTACTCCCCTTTTGAGGATTCGGATGCAGAGCAGTCCATCCCTTCTGTATCCCCTCCTGAGGATTTTTCCTTTAGGGAAACCTTGCACACCTTGAGGGAACACTTCCATTGGGAAGGCCAAGACTTTTCAGATTCTAAGAAAAGACTTGGGGAATTTCTTTTGTTACCTCAGCACAGACCTCTGGCGATGCCCCCTGTTTTGGACATACTTGATGTTTATTCGGAGGCTTGCCTTAACCCGGATTCTCTGCCTCCTGCACCAGTCAAACCTGATAGGTACTACAGAGTACCCAACTCTCACCAATTTCTCTTCAAAAGCCATAATGCTGACCCTGAAACCATTTCACAAGGCCCCAAGGGTTTGAAGGCCTCCACTGCCAAGAACCCTCTTCCTGCAGAAAGAGAGTCAAGATCTTTAGAAAGGTGGGGAAAAAAGGTATATACCTCTGCCACCCTAGCCATGAGGGCCTTAAATTGTCAGTTTCATATGCTTAAATATCAACAGTTCCTGTTATCACAATTAAGAAATAAAATGTCCCAACCTGAACAACCAGATTTGAAGGAGTTACAGGATATGATGCATAGTGCAGAGCAGGTGGGTAAACATACTTTACAATGTGGTTATGATGCCCTAGAGGCCTCAAGTAGAGCGGCTGCTACAGGATCAGTCATTCGAAGACATGCCTGGCTTAGAGAACAAAACTTGCCTGATCATGTGAAAGCTAAACTTCTAGATGCTCCTTTACAAAAGGATGTGCTGTTTGGTACTAATGCTGAGGAGATACTACGGAAAATGGAGGAAAAAGCCAAATCTATGCAAACTGTCAAAGCCTTTTTACAGGTCCAACCTCCACGTTTTAGCAGAAATTGGCCTTCAAAAAACTGGTCCTTTCCAGCCACTGACAAGCCCCAAAGAGGTAGATACAGGCGCACAAGGGGCAGAGGGCAACATATAGAGGCCGACAATGGCAAACTCCAGCACCAAGAGCTGGCGAGGACAGTGCACAACAATACAGGAAGCAAACCCAATGACTCCCTCATTTCCTTGACAAGCATTTCTCAGCTGACAGCACCTTTGGGAGGAAAGCTAGCATTATTTGCAGGCAATCTGCATATTGTCACAACAGACAAATGGATCCTGGACATTATAAACAGAGGCTACAAATTTCAATTTCACACTCTTCCAAAAATGAGAGGCATGCCAAACCTGCCACTGAATCAAAGGGCAGAGGCTCAACTACAAATTTCAAAGCTCATAAGCATGAGAGCTATTCAAGAGGTACCTACTCACGAACAAGGTCAAGGTTTCTATTCAAGACTTTTTCTGGTACCAAGGAAAGGAACCGACTGGAGACCCATTTTGGACTTATCCATCCTAAACACATTTCTACTCGTACCAAAATTCAAGATGCTCACATTACAGCAACTTCTTCCCATGCTGGGCAAGGGGTTTTGGCTGGTAACATTGGACCTCAAGGAGGCATACCTGCATGTCCCAATCGGACAAAGCTGCAGAAGATACCTCAGATTTCTTGCAGGTTCAATCCACTATCAATTCTCTGCATTGCCCTTTGGCTTATCTACTGCGCCCAGAGTATTCACAAAGTGCCTAGCATCAGTGATTGCCTACTGCAGACTTCAAGGGATACAAATATACCCTTATTTGGACAACTGCCTGATCCAAGCGGACAGCAAGCACATACTTCTGGAACATCTGGCATATGTGACACGGTTAATGCATGCTCTGGGATACACAATCAACAAAGAGAAATCAAGGCTAACACCATCTCAGAAAATAATTTTCCTGGGTGCCAACTTGGACACAAACACCCAGATGGCCTACCTTACGCCAGAAAAACAGGGGCAACTATCTCAGTACTTCAAAATACTAGAAAAAAGTACCAGGCTTACTGCAAGGAAAATCCTGCAGGCTCTGGGATTCATGGCATCTTGCATTCTTTTAATCCCATGTGCAAAGCTGCATATGAGGAAACTTCAATGGTACCTAAAAAACCTATGGTCTCAACACAGTCACAGTTTGGAAACAATAATAACAATAATCCCATGTTTGCAAAAGGAATTTCTATGGTGGGCCCAAGCATGTCAAGCAAACACAGGCCTCCCATTCTGCAAGCCTCAAGCAAAGTAAGTTATCACAACAGACTCCTCAGATTACGCCTGGGGGGCGCACATGACGGACAGGTGCATCCATGGCAAATGGTCCCAAAAGGAAAAGCACCTTCACATCAATCAAAAAGAAATGCTAGCAGTAATAAATGCAATTACTGCTTTCAAGGACTTCCTGCATCCAGGACAATTACTAATAAGAACAGACAACACCACAGTAATGTGGTACATAAACAAACAAGGAGGAACACATTCATACCCCTTGTGCAGACTAGCCATGACTCTTTGGAACTTGGCTCTGGGATGGCAAATCGAACTTCAAGCACAGTACCTGCCAGGATTGGAAAACACGCTGGCAGACAATTTAAGCAGAAATATGACAGATCCACACGAATGGAAGTTACATCCTCAGGTGTTTACAGAAATAATCCAAGCGTGGGGGAGGCCAGACATAGATCTTTTTGCCTCCCACAGGAATCATCACTTGGAAAAGTTTTGTTCGAGGACCTTTCATCCAAAGGCCTGGAGAGTGGACGCCCTTTCATTCAGTTGGACAGTTTACGCATTTCCACCTCTGCCTCTTCTGCCCAAGGTGCTTTTGAAAGCAAGAGCAGACAGACCGAAGATGATACTGATTGCTCCAGATTGGCCAAGGCAACACTGGTACCCACTGCTGAGGAGCCTAACACATACTCCCCCCTGGTCCCTGCCTCTAATGCCTCTTCTGCTGACTCAGCACAGCTACAAAACTCTTCACAGTCAGCTGAAAACACTCAATCTCGCTGCATGGAAAATTCTTTAACACCACAACAGACCCTACTCTCCAAGGAGGTGCAGGATGTCATTTTGGAGGCCAGAAGGCCATCTACTAGAAAAGCTTACTCCACAAAATGGAAGCGGTTTTGTTCTTGGAATGAGAAAAAAGGCCAGGACCCTAGAAAACTGAACTTGCCTCAGGTATTACAGTATCTAGCTGAGCTGCTGAACAGTGGACTTTCATTTTCTTCCATAAAAATCCATGCCTCAGCCATTTCTTCAGAGTTCAACACGGATCCTCCTTTATTTTCTCACCCACTCTTACGACAGTTCCTCAGAGGGGCTAAGAATATAAGACCACCAAGGAGACAACCAATACCAGCCTGGGATCTTAATTACATACTAGAAAAGTTAACATTGCCTCCTTTTGAACCAGCTGCCTCAACAGATTTGCAATATTTGTCCTGGAAAACTGCCTTCCTTCTGGCTATCACTTCAGCTCGTAGAGTTTCGGAACTACAGGCCCTCATGGCGGTGCAGCCCTTTCTCATTTTCCATCAGGACAGGGTTGCCCTTCGTATCAACCCATAATTTATGCCTAAAGTGGTATCCAGGGTAGCTTTAAATCAAGCCATACACCTTCCTACCTTTTACCCCAATCCTCAAAACAAAGGGGAAAGGCTACTACATTCTTTAGACATCCATAGGCAGCTACGTTACTATTTGGACAGAACAAAGTCCTTCAGGAAATCAGAACAACTCTTTGTGTCCTATGCTGTAGGGGCTCAAGGGAAGCCAGTTTCCAAGCAGACTATTTCAAAGTGGATAGGCCACTGAATACGGTTTTGTTATTCCTATCATGGGAAATCTGTTCCTACAGGTATCAGATCACACTCCACCAGGGCCACAGCTACCTCTACAGCCTTCCTCAGAGGAGTTCCTACCAAAGATATTTTGGAGGCAGCCACTTGGAGTTCTGTACATACCTTCACAAAACACTACCACCTGCCTTTATATTCCAGAACAAGAGCAGGCTTTGCCACTGCTGTTTTGCAGGGCATTCTGGCTCAACCCAGTTCCTCCTAGTACCTACCACCCTGTGCGTAGCTTTGGGACTCTACCCATCTGTGATTACTGCAGCTGTATGCACGATGAACATAGTACAGTTTTGTACCTACCATAAATGTAGATGTTCGAGTGCTAATACAGCTGCAGTACAGGTTTCCCTCCCTCCTTCCCCTCTTGGTAAAGGCATGGGGCCTAACAACCCCTTCATACAACCTGACTGGGTTATCCTTCTTTGGTTTATTTGCTTGCAACCACTGATTTTGGATTATATTGCATTGCTTGGATATATATTCATATAAGCATAGTTTATGTATTGCCTTCCTTCTGGGGGCACCTGACATCTGGGGCAAGAAAGACTGAAGAACATGGCGTCGGCTGTGTCTTATATACTCTGGCCTCACTGACGTCAGAAGAGAAAGCGACGACAACCGACGCTGGACCAAGACTTTGGAATTCGGCCGACCGAGGGACCGCCTGACGGCAGAGAACCCATCTGTGATTACTGCAGCTGTATTAGCACTCTAACATCTACATTTATGGTAGGTACAAAACTGTACTTTGCAAGACGTGTTTCCATCTGGCTCACTGACGGAACCCAACCTGTGAAAGTAGCAGACTCCAAATCTGACTTCAGACCAGTGACAATTGGAGTACCACAGGGTTCAGTCCTGGGTCCTCTCCTGTTTGATATCTACTTTTCTGAAGACCAGGCTAACATAGAAGTTCTTTGTGTAATGAAGTTCGCTGATGACTGCAAACTAGGAGCCATAATCGAAATTCCTAACTATCTGGACATACTACAAAAGGGCCTCATGGAGACAGATGCCTGGTGTCAAAGCCATGGCCTCAAGCTCCGTGCCAAAAAGTGCATTTGTCATCCCCTTTGGTAAAAACTCTGTACCCATGAGCTACCACATAGGTGGTAGTGTACTTAACACCAAAAGTGTGATAAGAGACCTTGGGACACAGGTGGACAGTAGTCTCTCCTTTGATAATCACATCGCCACAGTAGTCCGGAAATCCTTCTACATGGCACACCATCACAAAAGGTTTTTCATCCAGGAAAAAGAGGTCATTGTTCCCCTCTACTCGTCACTCATTAGACCCATTATAGAGTACAATGCCCCTTTTGGTATGTACCTCACAAGACATCTACAACAACTGGAAAGGCCGCAGAGATACCTCACAAAGAGGATTACCGGCCTGAAACAGATTCCCTATGCAGACCGTCTCAAAAAGACTCCAGCTTTACTCCGTCGCGTATCGCCTACCCAGAGGAGATCTCTGCCTAACATACAAAGCTATGTCAAACCCAGAGCTGTTGGACATGCTCCACTTAAAGAAATCCCAATCCCTCCGAGTTGCACATTCTAGGGAACTAAACCTTGTCACCAGAATAAACAGAACATGCTGGAGGGAATAGATTCCTGTCCCAGAGATATCCCATACTCTGGAACAAACTGCCTATCTATATCAAGCAAAGCTCCTCATTAGCACTCCTCAAGAAAAATCTTGATGATCGGATGGGAAATAGGAAATTCACCCCAGGGATCACCTCTGTGGATCTGCTCGACAGGGGCACAGGAAAATAATTTTCTTGGGTGGCGAAAGCCAGGGTACCTTTTTAGCTAGGCTTATATAGGCCCTAGGGCCATTAGCCTAGTACCTACCTATGAATGTTTAGCTGTAAGCTTCAAAAACCCACTATATAATTATTCATATACCCTATAAGTTCTTGTAATTGCTCAGTACTTCCATCCCATAACAAGAAGAGATCATCAACAAATCTTCGATAAAAATTTAAATGTGATTGGACCAATGAATGTGTGACCATAAACTGTCTCCCACTCAGCCATTACCATGTTGGCGTAGCTATTGGCACATGGTGTGCCCATAGCTACGCTTGTAAATGTGTTTGTAAGATGACCCATCAAATGTGAAAATATTGCTGTCCAAAATGATAAGCAAATAACATGTCAAATCAACTGGCCATTCGGAGTATGAGCTGTTATGTGACAAAAACTTTCTAACCCATAGTAAGCCTTCATCATTGGGTGTCACTGTGAATAAAGATCTAACATCACAAGTCGCCATTAATAAGTTGGTATTTAATGGGATCTGTCTCCCTCCTGTATAATTATACAACTTTTGTAATAGTTGCTTACTGCCACATAAAATAAGTGCTACCCTTTCAGTTAGTGTAAGATTTTCAGACTTATTCTTTTGATTTGCCTTATTCCGCTCAAGATAGTCATACACTTCCTTTTCACATATCTTTTATAAAATGTGTCCAGTACAGGGCGACATTGGGGATTATACAGACTAGGTTTTCCCAGTTGGACCTCTGAATTCTTTGGCTCTGGGATGGGCAGATACTCCCTCTTCTACCGTATAGCTAACCAATGTTTTCTCTTGTTAATTCACCATTTTTGTTTGGTCCAGCAGATCCAGACCATAGGATGGTAAGGTTCCCAACTGGACAGTCTTCATTGCCCCTTTCTCAGAAGCACAAGGACTTTGGTTGTGCACTTCCAACCTATACATTTTGTAAAGCAAGAAAGAGCCAATGATGGATGGTCATAAAATCAGTCTTTGTGCCAGGAGTGTGAAGATACCAATGGTAAAAGTGGCATAAACCTAGCATAAGGGAGGAGTGCCTGTCTCTGAAAAGTTGGTTGGATACAGACCCCTCTGCCTGTGCTAGGGTTCCTTGAAGTAATGACCACTAGTAACCACAGTTGAAATATGCTGTTATAAATAGAATACACAACTCTACTTCCCCTGCTCCTTCCCTGGATAAATTTAGGAATTATCCTGCTAAGTGGTGACCTTTCTGTATGAAGCTGTCCATAGCAAATCAGTTGAAGCAAAAGAGGTTCTTTCAAAAGAAGTGGGTCATAGGGTGCTGGCAGGGGCGAAGAATGGCAGCATGGAAGGTGGAGGGCAGGAATGTTTCTTCTCCGTCAGAATGCTAGTATGCAGCACTGATTGTTCTCTCAAACCAACCCCCCCCCCCCGCAAAAAAAAAAAAAACTTGCCCTCCTTTCTTCGGGGTGGGAGGCTTTCCTGCTTTAAAACACATTTGTTTCAGGAGCATCAGACATATAGGTAAGGGAAGATCATATCTGACTGCAGTAGGAGTTGAAAGCATTTACTTTATGGGTATGCCTTAAATGTTTCCAGTGCAGGTAGGAATAGCTCATCTTGTGATGACTGAGCTTCTTCCCAGGGCTATAACAGTTTATTTGTGTGAACAGAGAATGGTGGTGTATTCCTGGTCCAAAGAAAGATGGCATTTGAAGACCTATTTTATATCTTTACAGAATGAAGAGATTTCTTAAGATAATCATCTTCAGGATGTTACTATTTAAGCTTTGCCTCCACTACTATTTCTGCATGCTGTCTCGGTGATTCTAATTGTGAAATGTGTGTACCTGCACATTCCTATTTATGTAGACTCCAGACACTTCCTGAGGTTCGAAACAAAGCACAAGCATTCTGGTTCGCTTTGCCATTTGTTCTGTACATGACCCCAGAAGCATGTAACAAATGTTTTGTGCTGATGTATGCCCATCTTTACCTGGATGACTGCCTCATTCATGCAGCCTCCATGGGATAAATAGTACTATATCTGTGTAGTTCCATTCTGGAGTTTTCATAACCGTCTGATGTTATTTGATCAAGGAGGATAAAAGCATTTCTGGGAGCATTGGTGGATATGATCAGAACAAACATTTATTTCCGTAGGAAAAAATAGTCTGAAATTGAGTTGGCACTTGAACTTCAGCCCGATAAGAATAGCATCAGAAAAGATATTTTTGAGAGCTC
The DNA here is from genome assembly GCF_019279795.1 of Protopterus annectens. Lineage (NCBI taxonomy): Eukaryota > Metazoa > Chordata > Ceratodontiformes > Protopteridae > Protopterus > Protopterus annectens. The sequence continues at coordinate 406,939,897 of NC_056738.1, forward strand.
TGTAGTACATCAGCCTTCATACTAGTTTCCTTTTCTTGGATATATACGGAAAAGATCCTGCATTTCTTGAAAAAACTTTGAAAGCAACACACTGACTCGTTGAGCAAGACTGCTGTATCTCCTCTGCATTCAGGTGGTGTTTTCTGGCAGGTGCTAAGGAACCCAAGGGATGCCATCTTTAGTTTCGAAGCATACTCCTAGAGACCTGCCCTAAGCTGCTTTTTCCTTTAGGGAGTCCATGTAAAAAAGCATGGGGGATGAATGCATCCTTCATCCTCTTGAAGGAGAGAGGTGTTCTCTTCACATTCCATTGATGTCCTAATTCCAGGTTAGCATGCCTGGGAGTAAGAATGGCTAGGACAAGGCTCTTTCTAGCTTTGCTGTGGTGAAGCTAGAACTTGTTCTCCCTGCTAGTCCAGATAGCCAGAGAGACAAGTACAGTGGTTGCTGTGTTAACCCAATAAGAGGAATCACTGGTGCATCCCAGCTTCTTGAGCTCGAATCTAGTAATGTGGATTGTCTAATTGCTTTCTGCATTTTTCTTGTGGGAAGTACTGTACATCTTGTAGAAGGGAAGGAAGTCTTATAATAAGAAACCTTAACTGGACAAATTGAGGATGTTCCTTATTTGGATCACTGCTACATTAAACGTCTAAGTTGCATGGCTTGTTTCCTACTTAGGATATAACATTTCGCTGTCTTCCAAAGTTTATGGACACACTCCATGCACCCAGGGAGTTGAAAGCTCTAGCAGGGTAGGGGAAGAAATCTGTGGTCTTGGTCCCAGACCCTTCCAACTTTCCTTCTAGCAAAGAACGCTCCTCTTATAGGCATCAGTGGTCTGATTAGCTAGCAGATAAGTACCTTTTGGGCGAAAATTACACTTTTTCTCTCATCAAAAACAGTATTTAATAGAACTGTTTAATGATAGCTAGGTACATTACTTTTTGGACTGTCGCAAGTTATTCTTGTCAGTTAAACCGGTTATCATGTACATGACTACCTCGCATGTAGTTTCGTGCAGGTGTAGGCTTGGCCACATTGATTGACAGTTCAGATTCAATTGATGTGATATGTAAATTAGCTGTGAATGAGTGATATCACGCATACATTCATTTAATTGATGAGTATGCAAATGAACTTTGAGCTGGTGCAGGTCATCATGTTAATGTCTTCACTAGCCACATGAATATTCATTGGGTATTACTTGGGTGGGTGGTTCTACAGTTAATTACTGTATTTTGTGTTTTAAGTTTTTGTGGGGAGGGGGTGTGCAAATTAAATATACTAACTCCCAAGATCGCACTTCATAGAGGAAAAATGTAAGGTGTTTAATTGCAGAACACTTTTTTTACAAACATTTACATTGTAACACTGATGCTGTGCAAATTTGGCTTAATGAATATTAATCACACATGCCCATTCAACAATTGCAGGGCACATTTGTAACTGCCTTTTCTGATTTTGTAGCAGTTGCACTTTTTAAAAACAGTGTGTGGAGTTAAAAATGTGTTGTGCGATTACTGTTCAGTAAGCTGTATTTGCACATCATCAGCGTTACAATGTAAATGTTTGAAGAAGAAGAAAAAAAATGGTGATTGTGTACTAACTTCAAATAAATGTTTTGTGAAAAGCTGCATTAATGCCATTTTTACACCGGTTTTATCCGCAATGAATGATTAGTTTCTCACCCGATGCAGCATCACAAAGATGCTGTGAATATTCAGTACAGTGCTGTACCATTGCATGATGATTTTGCATGCCTGCGTGTTTTTCTTCATTAACATGTCACCCTTGCGAGATGATTATTCATGGAGTTTTGCAATTATTGTGTAAGGCGCCCATGTAATGCTTTTGAATATTCATGACTGCACATGTAATAATTGGTTGACGCGTCGACACTGCTCGATGAATAATGGGTGTGTGCAATTATTGTGTGACATGTGAATATTCATGAGCATGTGTAAATATTCGGTGGTGCGCAGGGGCATTGCATGGTGGGCGTGGTTAAAGCAGGCTTTGCTAATGGGTACCCTGCGAGGTATGTATGTACAGGATCACCGTTAAACTTGTGTCTTCACTGTTACTGTTGACTTGTTAATTTTAAGCAAGATTATATTTTTTTTAAGTTTATAAAGTATTTATTTAGAGGCTGGGACAAGTGTGTTTTATACTTTGTCACTGTGTTTTTTGGTAAGCACTGCTCTTTTAGGACTTTTCATTTACTGACTCATGCTGACATCACTAACCTGGTTTCAGGCCTTTTTCCCAGCTTAATCATGGAAATGTTTGCTGATTCTAGTCTTTGCCAGTCCAGCAGATTGCTTCTTCACCCCAGCTGCAGGTGGGTGACTCTGCAGTGGCCATTCATCTTTTTCCCTAGTTTCTTATGGTGTAGTGCCTTCAGCAACCAAAGACTGGAGATTAGACCCGTCTTCTGTGGGCATAAGGAAACTGCTCTTGTTGGTCTTGGGGAAAGGAGCATGGAATTTTTCTCATATTGGCTGATTTCTAATTTTGGTTGGGCTACTTCTAAGGATTTTTCTTTTTAAGAAGCTGAAAGACAAACCTTTATCTTTTTTCCGTGTCTTAACCTGGACAGAGAAGATTTATTGGGCTTAGCTCAGAGCTTAGTTCAGGCTCCTAACACCTCCTGTTCTACTTCTTCCTGAAAGAAATTTGTTTTGTTTTTTTTTTTTTGTCTAAAGATTCTCAGTGTTGTGAGGAACTAGGAATAGAATTGGAGGGCACAAATTCTGTTTTTCTCAGATTACAGATTGAGGAAAGTATTTCCTTTGATATTTCCAATGAAGAATTTTCCAAAACTGTTTATTATAGACTAGTGGATTTGTATTATAGAAAGTATGGACACTGATAGAAAGTATGGATACTGAAACAATGGTCTGAGGAAGCAGTTTGTTTGGCCGTGAAAGCGCTAACCTTATCCAGTTTCGAAATAAAGATTTTATCTTACAAGTACTCTGTCACTGGAATTTCATTCTACATTTAAGTGCCATGTTTCAGTGTCCGTACTTTATTATGTACTAGTGGATTTATTGTGGTGTGGTATTGGTCACTAATCCTGGGTGGACGCTGTCTATGTTTTGATCTGTTTCTATAATGAGTCAATATTTTCAGTGGGAATAAAATGACATTCCAGTTTCTTAAAAAAAAAAAAATAAGTTTATTACAGTTGTAATTTCCTCATCTATTCCTTCTGATGTCCTTCCATATGCAGTATTCATAACATTAGGGATCCGTCTAACCAGTATACCAGAGCCTTAAGGTTGCTTTAAGGTACGCCATATATAACTTATTTGATCCTTGCGTAACGTGGGACATAAAGGTGACATTAAGATGTACCATCCTCAAAGTCTTTCCCACCAGTCCGAACGCCATTTCTTGATCATTGGTCTGAACACCTATGTTCGTTTTCTGGTTTCATCGAGCCTTTGCAGCCAAGTGCGTTGTTAGGGTTTCTTTTTACTTATTTTCTTTTGTTGCTTGTGGGGTTTCATGTCATCCATGAAGTGTAACTGCCAATGTTGGAGACAGATTCCCCATAAACACTGCCACAAACAGTGTCTGTTTTGCTTTGGTACCTCGCATGATTATACATCCTGTTCCATCTGTCAAGCTTTTGTTTCTAAAACTCTGAACAGTCTACTTTCTTCTCTGGCACTTTATCTTGAGAATCAGCAGCTTAAGCTTCTCGCAAAAGATACGATGGAGGGAGCCTCTTTCTCTGAGGGACAGCCATCTGTGGAGGACAAGAGGCCTAGGCTGGAATCCTCTTCTGTTCAGCCTCCCCCGGATGTTTCTCCCTAGGTGAGTGAAGAGGTTTACCGAGCTTTATCTTTGGATTCCATTGACATTGCTGTGTTTGAGGGCAGGCATGGATCCGACCTTAAGCATGTCAGAGGAGGTATTGCAGACTTCCACGTTGGATGTTCAGTAGGAAGTATGGCTGAATATTTCTGAGACTCCTAGTGGGATTCCTCAGATAGAAGTCCCTACTACAGTCATTGAATGTCATCCTGGGTCAGAGCCTTCTAAATTCTATAAAGCAGACGTCCCGTTAAAGAAAGACTAAACACATTTCTCCTGCAACAAAAGGATAGTCAGAGTGAGTGGTAGTTTTTTACTGAGGGTTTGTTTAATGCTTTAATGGCATTGAAACCTCTTCAAGGTGTTTTTCTTCCTGACGCCCCAGTCCTCTACTCCCTTTAAAAGACCCAGGGAACAGGATTCTTCTCAGGAAATTCCAGATTCTGATGAGGAATCCCTTACTTACTCTTCTCAGATTCCCTCTCCTTTGGATTATGGCTCAGAGGAAGGGGAGTCTACTAGTCCTGATGCTCCCTTTGAAGAAATTTCTGTTTGGGGACACAATCTTTAGGATGATGGAGTCCTCTAAGTAGGATTGTGCTCAGGTTTCTGAAGTACAAAAAAGGCACTATGAGTTGGTTGCATATGGATTCTTTCAGACCTTCTGCTGTTCCTCCTGTTTTGGCTGCTTTGCTGGACACTTTTTCTAATGTTTCTAAAGCCCCAGATCCCTAAAAGGCCTTGACTGATTCTATGGGGTGCCTGAGGGCTGTAAATATTTGTACAGATGTCTCCTGCTGACCCCTCTGTGACGTCTCTTGCCTCTGACCAGCCTTCCAAATTGCTTTCTTCTCCCAAGTTACTGCTTTCTTATAATGATAGCAGAACTATAAAAAGGCTAGCCAAGAAGGTTTATACTTCTGCAATCTTGGGTTTTAGGGCTGTTAATTATCAGACCAATATGTCTTGATATTTGTTGGCTCTCTTATCCCAGGCTTGTCGGGCTATTTCTGACCTCCCAGACTCTGAGGGTAAGACTTCTGCCCGTTCCTTGTTAGGGACTGTATTTTTCCCAAGTGGCTTGTCATTCTGTCAAGTGTAGTTATGGTGCAGCAGATGCTGCTTCTAGGACTGCTGGTTTTGGGTCATTGACAAGAAGGTATTCTTGGCTTTGCCTTCAACCTCTGCCTGATGATACTGAGGCTAAGTTTATGGATGCCCCTCTTGAAAACAAATACTTGTTTGGGGAAGCTACTGCTGCTTTGTTTGCCCCTTCACGACAAGGGGTAAGGCTTTGCAGGAACTTAAACATGTTTGTTTCTCCTGTGCCTAAATTCCAGACAAGTTACCATAGTAAGTCAGCTTTTGTTCGGAGGCAGTCTCGCCCTCCTCCTAAGTGTAAAAAGGGGGTGGTAAGCAGGCTTCTCCTGCTAAAGCTACTTAGACTTCTGTGCCTCAGTAGTCTCCCTTTCCAGATAAACCAGGTGCTGTCTGACTATCCTGCTTTTCCCAACCACTTTCCTCTTTTCACCTTTCTCTCTCTCTCTCTCTGTTTGACTACAGATTACTCAGGATTCCTGGGTCCTGTTTATCATTCGTCAGGGGTATTTCATGGTCTGGAAATCCTTTCCCCCTTTTATGGGCATTCCTGAGCCACCTCCGGCACAACTGCCTTTCTTTTCAGCAGTACTTCAGGATCTTTTGACTCTGGGTACTATTCAAGAGTCTGTCTCTCAAAGTGGGAGGGGATTTTATTCCAGAATGTTTCTAGTACCCAGGAAAGAGTGTACTTGGAAACCACGTCAAGACCTCTCTTATCTGAATGCTTTTCTGAAGGTGCCCTCCTTTCGAATGTTGTCCTTTCAGACTTTATTCCCTATGTTCTTCATGTTTCACTGTTGCAGTCATTACATTTGGGTAATCTGCTGGCAGGTTGCCCTCAGTCAGCCTGATTAACAAAGTCCTAGGTCCTGCGTCGGTTGCTGTCCCCTCCTCCATGACGTCAGGTCGTCAGGGGTACAAAACACGCAGCCGATGCCATTACATCAGTCTTTCTTGCCCCAGATGTCAGGTGCCCCCCAAATGAGGAGCAAATAAAATTAAAAACACAAAAATATACCTCCAACCAAAAGCAAATACACCAAAAAGGCTTTTAAGCATAGTAAAAGAAAGTAGAGGTATAGTAAGAGAAAAACAGGTGGCTGGAGGGAGGGTAACCAGGATTGCAGCAGTGAATACACTCCAACATCTACATTTATGGTAAGTGTACACAACTGTACTATGTTCTTAGTGTTTCACTGCTGCAGTCATTACATTTGGGTAGATTCCGAAAGCTATGGTTGAGAGGATGGGAGGATGGATTTAATACAGCATTAGGACCCAGCTATAAGGCCTTGCAAGACAGCAGTGGCAAAGCCAGCTCTGGATTTAGAGAAAATTGGTAAATGATATTGCTTGGTGAAAGTATGCACTGAACTCCAGGTAGCAGCTTCTAGAATATCCCTGGTAGGAACACCTCTGAGAAAGAAAGGCTGCAGAAGTAGATGCAGCCCTGGTGGAATGAGATCTGATCCCCTAGCAGAAATGAATGCAATGGCTTATCCATTTAGAAGTGGTTTGTTTCGAAATAGCCTTCCACTCTGCCCCAACAGCAAATGCCACTAGCAATTGGTCAGATTTTCTTCGAAATTTAGTTCTGTCCAAGTAGAATCTAAGCTGTCTGTGCACGTCCAGGGAATGCAGAATCCGTTCCCTTTTGTTCTGTGGATTGGGGTAGAAGGTTGGCAAACGAATGGATTGGTTAAGAGCCACACTGGAAACCATCTTGGGCATGAAGGATGGATTGGTTCTCGGAGATGCCCTGTCCGCATGAAAGATGATGAAAGGCTCCACTGCCATAAGGGCCTGTAATTCAGATATACACTCGAACATCTACATTTATGGTAAGTGTTCACAACTGTACTTTCTGCTCCTTCAGGCTTGCATGGTGTCTCAGTATCTCAAGGATGCTTATCTTCATATCCCTATTCATCCCCTTTACAGGAAGTTTGTTTTTTTCTTCTGCTTCCTTGCATTTTCACTTCTCTGCTTTGCCCTTTAGCCTCTGTACTGCCCCAAGGGTATTCACCAAATGCCTCGTTCCTGTGATTGCTTTTTGCACTATTCAGAGGATCCAAATATTTCCTTACTTGGATGATCTTTTTTTTCAGACATCCTCTCCAGAAATCCTCTTGTAAAATCTCCATTTTGCCATTTTTCTTTAAAGGCTGGGGTTCACAATAACTTTCAGTCTTTTCTAACTCCTTAAGATCATGTGTTTTTGGGTGCAGGATTCAGACTGTGCCTATGTTGGTATCCCTGCCACCTCCCAAGGCTTTGACATTCATTTCCTTTTTTCAAACTCTTCTTCCTCTGACCTCTAACAGCCAGGGAATTTCTCAGAGCTCTATAGAGTTCATGGCATCCACCATACATATGCTCCGTCTGGCCAAACTCCATATAAGAATATTTCAGTGGTTTCTGAAGTCAGTTTGGTTTTAACATCCGCATTCCCTACAATTTTTTGTCCTCCTGGCTTGTCTCAAGAAGTAACTTCACTGGTGGATCCAGCAGTTATTTCTAAATCCATGACTCCCTTTTCATCCACCTCTTCCCTGTCAAACTGTTCACAGACGCTTCAGACATGGGATTGAGAGCAGTTTCTGGCTCCCTAAATCAATAGAAAGAGCACATCAGTGTCAGAGATGAGGGCTCTTGTGCTGGCACTTCAGGTTTTTCATCCTCTCTTCTCTCCAGGACTTCTCAAGGTGTTTACAGACAATACCACAGTGATGTGGTATGTGAACAGTTGGGGGGGGGGGGTGGCAAGATATTATCTTTGCTGGTTAGCACTCCTACTTTGGGATCTGGCTATCCAGTGTTAAGTGATTCTTCAGGCAGTTTACATTCCCTAAGGTCAAAACATCGTGGTAGACAACTCTAAGCAGGTCCTTAACTCAGTCCCATGAATGGATGCTTCAAAAGGGATGTGTTTGTCCACCAGTGGGTACTCTTCAAATAAATCCTTTTGCTTCCCCTCTGAACAGCTAGATGTTCTTCATTCCACATTGCTGCAGTCCTAACTATTGGGTAGTCCGCTGTCCAGTCGGCCCGAATACCAAAGTGGCTGGCGTCGGTCAGGTCACGAGTGACGCCAGGGTACTAATCGCATGACCCATATCCTCAGTCTTTTTTGCCGCATGGTCCGATGCAGAAGCAATTTTGCGAGTGCAGGTTGGCGTTCTGAAAGTTTCTGAAGTCAGAGTTTCAGACCGAATCAAAGTTGGCTAAGTACCCGTTGGGAATATTTTGGTTTTCTTGCCTCAGTATTTAACCGGATGTCAGAAAAAGTGAATAACTGTATTTCTTGTGGGAAACAGATACCTCATAGGGATTACCATACTTTGTGTATACCTTGTTTAGGGCCTGAGCACGACGTTGTTGGATGCCGCTCTTGTGCTAGATTTAACAAACGCACTATTAAGAGAAGGTTAGACTGTGCCAGGTTAGTTTTGGGAAGCGTTGTAATTATAAAATGCCGCCGGAGGCTCCGACACCCTTGCCAAAAAGCGCAAGGACAAAGCAGCAAAGCCTAGAGTGGAAGAACCGACAGTCCCAGACGTCGGATCTTTAGAAGGCTCAGTGGAGCCGGAGGTTTTGCCAGGTGTTTCTTTGGAGTCTCAGGGAGAGACTTTACTGTTACAGGATGTATCCTCGCAGGAAGTAGGCCAGGCTGAGGGGGCTTCTCAGGTGGCTGTTCTTCCCTCTCTTCCTAAGGTGGTTAGAGCCTCCCCTTCTGTTTCCAAGGCTTCTTTGAGAGGCAGGCCAAGTTTAACTTCAGTGGGGGTTTCTCCTAGTGCTTCAGGGTCTTTGCCTAAGAAACATATGCTTAAAATGGCAAAGGATTTGATTACTATGATTAGAGGTTCTATGCCCCCTCCTGATAAGAGGCCTAGGGTGGAACCTGAGTTTGAGAGTTTTGAGCAATGTTCGGATTCTTCTGAGTCTTCGGCTGAAGACTTGCAGGAGTATCCTCCTTATTCTGATTCTGATGTGGATGATTCTACTCCTTCAGCTTCTCCTCCTGAGGATTTTTCATTTTCAGAGACTCTGCATTCCATGAGGGAGCATTTTAAATGGGAAGGTCAAGATTTCTCTGATTCCAGGAAGAGGCTTAGGGAATTCTTGTTTTACCCCAGCATAGGCCTTTAGCTATACCTCCTGTTCTGAATGTGGTGGAAGATGTTTTGCAGAGGCTTCCCTCAATCCTGATTCTTTGCCTCCTGCCCCAGTTAAACCGGATAGGTACTATAGGGTGCCTGAAGCTCATAAGTATCTTTTAAGAGTCCTAGGGCAGACCCGAAACTGTCTCTCAGGGGCCTAAAGGTGTGAAGGCCTCTGTTGTTAAAAATCCTGTTCCTCCTGATAAAGAGGCAAGGGCTTTGGATAGATGGGGAAAGAAAGTGTATACTTCTTCCACTTTAGCCATGAGGGCGTTGAATTGTCAGTTTCACATGTTAAAATATCAGAATTATCTCCTTTCACAATTGAAATCTAAGGTGGATGCTCTGGCAGAAGGTATTGAGTGTAAAGAGTTGCAGGATTTAGTTCATGTGTCTGAACAGGTGGGTAAACATTCCTTGCAATGTGGTTTTGATGCTGTGCAGGCCTCCTCGAGGGTGGCTGCCACTGGTTCTGTTCTTCGTAGGCATGCCTGGTTGAGAGATCAGAATTTAGCTGAGCATGTTAAAACAAGGATTTTGGATGCTCCTTTGCAGTCTGATGTGTTGTTTGGTTCGCCTGTGGAAGCAGTCTTAAAGAAAATGGAGGACAAGGCTAAGTCTATGCAAACTGTTAAGGATTTTTGCAGGTGCAGCCTCGTTTAGTAGAAATTGGCCTACTAAGGGATGGACTTATCCTGCTTATGATTCCCAGTCTAGGGGTAGGTCTAGACGTGGTAGGGGCAGAGCTCAAGGTTCTTTTAGGCCTAGGACAGGAGTTCCCCTGCTCAGACTTCTGGTGAGGGCAGGGGTCAGTCCTTTCGTAAGCAGACCCAATGACCTGCCTTTTCAGCTGCCAGTACATTCTTGCCTGGCAGCACCTTTGGGAGGAAGGCTGTCTCTTTTCAAAGAAAATTGGGATTTAATTACCCAAGACAGATGGGTTCTGGATATCATTCACCACGGTTACAGGTTTTATTTCCATACCATGCCTCCTTTCAAAGGCATGCCAGACATTCCTCCTCTACAAAGACAAGAGGCTCACAAGCAAATTTCTCTGTTGCTCCACATAGGGGCCATTCAGCCAGTTCCTGTGCCAGAAAGGGGCCTAGGATTTTATTCTCGCCTGTTCCTAGTACCGAAGAAGGGTAACACGTGGAGGCCAATTTTGGATTTATCTATCCTCAACACTTATCTGGACATTCCCAAGTTCAAAATGTTGACGTTACAACAGCTTTTACCTCTGCTGGGCAAGGATCACTGGATGGTAACTTTAGATCTCAAGGAAGCTTACCTTCATGTGCCTATAAGACTAAGTTGCAGGAAGTATCTGCGAGCTGGAAATTCTCATTATCAGTTCTCTGCATTGCCCTTTGGCTTATCCACTGCCCAGAGTATTCACAAAGGTTCTGGCTCCAGTGATAGCTTACTTCAGGCTAAAAGGAATTCAAATCTATCCTTACTTGGACGACTGCCTGATTCTAGCTCAAGAAAAGGAAGACCTTCTACAGCATTTGGATTATGTCATAGCAGTGCTAAGATGCCTAGGGTATTCTGTGATCGAAATAAAGTCCAGTCTAGTACCCTCTCAAGACATGTGCTTTCTGGGTGTGAGACTGAATACAGCAGCCCAGATGGCCTTTTTAACCCCGGACAAACAAAAGAATCTTTCCAGTTACTTCCATCAACTATCTCTTCAGTCCGGGCTGACTGCAAGGACAGTCCTTCAAGCCTTAGGGTTCATGGCATCTTGTATTCTGGTGCTTCCCAATGCCAAACTGCATATGAGGAAGCTGCAATGGTATCTCAAAATGTATGGACACAGCACTGCCAGGATTTGGACACTGTCATTCAAATAATACCTTGCATTCAAAAGGAATTTTTGTGGTGGGCTCAGGAATGTCACCTAAACAAGGGACTCTCTGTGACCCGGCCAGAGGCGAGTCAGATTCTAACGACAGATGCCTCAGACATTGCTTGGGGAGCTCATCTAAATGGAAAGTGGATACAAGACAAGTGGCCTGCCAGACTACAGCATCTACATATCAACATGAAAGTGATGTTAGCAGTCCAGTTTGCATTAATGGCTTTCAAGGAGTTACTTCTTCCAGGGCAGGTGTTGATTCTAACAGACAACACAACTGTCATGTGGTACAACAACAAACAAAGGGGAACACATTCTTACCCATTGTGCAGGCAAGCAATGATTTTATGGGAGACTGCGCTCAGCTTGCAACTAACTCTTCAGGCAAGGTTTCTGCCGGAGCACAGAACTCCTTAGCAGATGTGTTAAGCAGACAAATCATGGATCCCCACAGTGGAAACTGGATCTTCATGTATTTCAAAATTGACAGTGTCATGGGAACTCCAGACATAGATCTGTTCGCTTCTCCACTAAACCACCAGCTGCCAAAGTTTTGCACAAAGAGGTTTCATCACACAGCTTGGAAAGTGGATGCTCTTTCTTTCAGTTGGAAAAATCTTCATGTGTATGCTTTTCCACCTCTGCCTCTTCTCCCAAAGGTGCTTCTAAAGGTCAGACAAGACAAGCCAAGGATGATTTTAATAGCTCCAGATTGGCCTCGGCAGCACTGGTACCCATTACTGAGGAGTCTGGTAAGGAAGCCTCCATGGCCTTTACCCTTGATTCCACACCTGTTGTCTCAGAGGGACGGTCACCTGCTCAATGTCAAGCTTCAATCTCTTCATCTAACAGCCTGGCATATTCTGTTTTGAAAGACAGCAGGTCTCAACTTCCTCAACAAGTTTTAAATGTGATTATGGAAGCCAGAAGACCTAGTACAAGGAAAGTGTATGCAGAAAAATGGAAGATATTTTTATTTTGGAGTGCAGCAAACAATTTGGAGATTTCTGAGCCTAATTTGAGTGTGGCTCTTCAATATCTTACTGAGTTATTGGACAAAGGTTTGTCTTTCTCTTCCATTAAGATTCATGCTGCAGCAATTTCAGCTCACTATGATTGTGACCCACCATTGTTTTCGCATCCTTTGTTCAAGCAATTTCTTAGAGGGCAAAGAATATAAGACCCCAGTAGAGCTCCTACTCCTGCTTGGGATCTCAATTTTGTGTTGGAGAAACTTACTCTACAACCTTTTGAGCCTACGGCTACTGCTGAATTGAAATATTTGTCATGGAAGACTGCTTTTTGTTGGCCATTACTTCTGCAAGAAGGGTTTCTGAGTTGCAGGCCCTTATGGCGGTAGAGCCTTTTTGATTTTTCATAAGGATAGGGTATCTTTACGTACTAATCCTTCCTTTATGCCTAAGGTGGTTTCTAGTGTGGCTTTAAACCAAACTATTCATTTGCCTACTTTTTATGCAGATCCCCAAAATAAAGGGGAAAAGATTTTGCACACTTTAGATGTACACAGGCAATTGCGTTATTATTTGAGCAGGACTAAGGATTTTAGGCAGTCTCAGCAGTTGTTTGTTTCTTTTGCTTTGGGTTCGCAGGGCAAGCCTGTGTCAAAACAAACTATTTCTAGGTGGATTGGGTTTTGCATTGCATTTTGTTATTCCCATCATGGCAAGGAGATTCCAGCTGGAATTAGGCCTCATTCCACTAGGGCTACTGCCACTTCTACAGCATTTCTAAGGGGTGGCCACTAAGGATATTTTGGAGGCAGCTACTTGGAGTTCAGTGCATACTTTCTCTAAGCATTATCACCTTCCTCTCTACTCTAAGTCTAGGGCTGGTTTTGCCACAGCTATTTTGCAAGGCATGTTGTCAGTTCCTGCTTCCTTATGATTTGCCAGCCTCCCTTACCTCTGCTTTGGGATTCTACCCAATAGTTAGGACTGCAGCAATGTGGAATGAAGAACATAGTACAGTTTTGTACCTACCATAAATGTAGATGTTCGAGGATCCACATTGCTGCAGTCACCCTCCCTCCTTCCCCTCTGTGTTTAAGGGTGGTTGTGTAGGTGAGGTTATATTCTGGTAATTTTGTATATATTGTACATATTTTTGGTACAGGTATGTTTGGAATTTTTGGTTTTGGCCTTAGCTTTTCAGGGTCTTCTGACATCTGGGGCAAGAAAAGACTGAGGATATGACGTCGGTCCTGCGCATTAGTACCCTGACGTACTGGCGTCAGTCTAATGCGCCTGACCGACGTCAATATACTTTGGTATTCGGGCCGACTGGACAGCGGACTACCCAATAGTTAGGACTGCAGCAATGTGGATCCTCGAACATCTACATTTATGGTAGGTACAAAACTGTACTTTTCTTCTGTTTTGTACCAGAGTCCCAGGTTTTCTGGTTTAGAAGGTGGATGCCCTATCTTTTTCTTGGAAGGGGATGTTTGTCTAAGTTTTTCCTCGCATTTCCATCATTTCAAAAGTCCTGTTCAGGATTCAACAGGATGCTCCCAAAATCTTATTGGTGACTCCCTTTTAGCCAAGACTGCATTGGTTCCCTCTTCTGCATTTGGCCATGGGCAGTCAACACAAGTCACCTCACAGGGTGGACTTGCTCACACAAGACAAGGGATCTCCTCACCTTCATCCCCACTTGTCCACTTTTCAACTGACACTGTGAGTGATAGGATTTTGATTCTTCATAGACCCACTTTTTTCTAAGGACATGCTTAGGGTTCTGCAGAAGGCCAGGAAACCCAGTACTAGGAAGTCCTACTTATCCAAATGAAAGAGGTTTTCTGTTTGGTGTCTTTCCGTAACCTGGATCCACTTTCTGTGGAGGTTCTTCTGGTTCTTTCCTGTCTGTGTGAATTTTTCAATGGTGGGTTGGCCTCCTCTTTAAGGCCCACTTAGCTGTCTGTGCTTGTCTGCCTTCATCTCTCCCCCTTTGACTTCTAGATTTGAAGGTAAACAATTCCTTAAATGTGTCCTTCATATAAGGCCTCCCATAGGAGGTTACTAGGCTATTGTCCTTGAGGCCCTTATAAACCTAGCCAAGAGTTTAGCTCATATCCCTGGGATCTTAATTTTGATTTGGAAAAACTGACTGTGGCTCCTTTTGAGCCTGCAGCTTCAGCATCCTTACAACATTACTCTTGGAAGACTTTTTGTTAGCCCTTACTTTTGCCAGATGGGTGTCTGAGCTTCATGCCCTTATGGCTTGTCCTCCTTTTTTGGTGTTTCACAAGAACATGGTGTCCTTGCTTACTAATCCTCCTTTTATGCCCAAAGTGGTGAATGAGTTGTCCCTTAATCAGTCTGTTCATTTCCCCTTCTCCACAGTGTGCTAGAGAGGAGATGCTTCACACTTTGGATGTGCATAGACAACTCTGATTTTATTTGGATAAGCCTAAGACTATTAGGAAGTGTGATCAGCTCTGTTTCCTTTATCCTGGGTCCTTAGGAGTAGCTGTCTCCAAGCAAAGTATTTTTTCTTGGATCTCTAAAGCTATTAATAAGAGCCTTCCGTGTTCTGTTAAGGCTTATTCTAATAGAGCTGTGGCTTCTTCTGTTGCTTTTTCAAGGGTTTGGATGCTAACTCTATTCTTGAGGTAGCTACCTGGATTTCTGTGCATACATTTACAAACCACTACAAGTTGAATGGAATCTCCAGATCTAGAGCTAGCTTTGCTATGGTCATCCTTCATGGCTTCCTTGTGGGCTCTGCTGGTCCTTCCTCCCCCCATGTTTCTTCATGGGCTTTTGGCACTCTCCCTAATGTTATGAATACTAACAGTGATATGGAAGGATATAGTATAGTTGTGTAAAGTCTTACCATAACAGTAGATGTCAATCTCTTCACTGTTGCAGTATCCACTCCCTCCCTCCTCCACCCGGTCCATTTATCATCTGGACGTACTGGTATGTACTGCCATTCTTGCTGGGGCACACATTTCTGAGGATGAAATGTCTGGTCATCACCTTTATGCCCTATGCTACACGAGGAGTGTGTGTGTGTGTGAAGTACGAAGTACCTTAAAGCAACTTAAGGCTTTGGGTTACTGGCTGGATGTCAGGCCGCCGTTGGCAGGGATCCCCTAATGTTATGAATACTGCAACAGTGAAGGGAGGGACATCTACTGTTATGTTAAGATTTTACACCAGCTTTGGGGGATGTACAGCATGCAAGTATGCCTGAGAGCCAGCATTCAGACCCTGGAAGGCTGATAGACATTGTTCCTCAATCTTACAAGTTCTTATTTTCGAACCCAGATCTGACCCTATAGTGATTTGTCATATCCTTCTGCAGTTAAATAGTCTATATCCCTCTGACAAGGGTAGGAAAGCTTTTGATACTTCAGGAATAGAGTATATTCTTCTACCAATCTTTTTCAGGACACTGAATTTGTCTAGCTCACAAAGATTTTGCTTGGCTCTTTTGAGAATGAGGGAAATTACTGCCACTTTCCCTTCTTCATAGGGTAAATCTTCTCCAAATTCTTTTTCCTTCTGTTTTGGATAACCAGCATTATTTGAAGCATTCTTATGATTTGGCAGATGCCTGTTGTAGAGCAGCAGCCACTGGTTCTGTCATGAGATTTGCATGGTTGTGTTCTCAAAATTTGCTTGAAGATTGTTGAAAATTTTCAATTTTCCCTTTGGGGGAGGGAGGTTATTTAGACCATGTGCTGCAGAGGTCCTGAAAGAAAGTGGTGAGAGAATACTGATAAGGGGTGACTCAGATTTTTATGCCTTCTTTCTGTGTTTGTCATAGTTTTCATCCCTAATTCAGGATCCTCTTATGTAAAGTTAAAGAAGCAGGCCCAGCAAACTGCAGGCAAGCAGACAATTGAAAAGCAATGGCAAAGAGCCTAAGAAAAAAGGTGGAGCCTCCAGAACAAGGACAAGTACACCAGTCCAGAATGGCTATGTAGAAAACATAAAGGTGGAGCCTCCAGGAACAAGGACAAGTACACCAGTCCAGAATGGCCATGTAGAAAACATAAAATTCTCCCAGCCTGGCAGTCCTTTAATTCTTCCCAAAAATCTGTTTTTTTTTTCCTTCTTTGGCAACAGATTTAATTCGTATGGGCTCTGGGAGTTATCTTTCAAGGCTACAGGTGGCAGTGGGGATCCCACTTCTTTTCAGGTGATTCTTTCACATCCACCAGATTAGACTTCCTTATTCCCTCATGTCATTCAACATTAGCTGGCTGAAGGAGTAGTAGGTTTTTATTCATGGTTCGTGCACCAAAGAAAGAAGCTTCATGGAGACCAGTCCTGGATCTTTCCTTTCCTGTCCTGTCCATGAAAGCTCAAAATACTGTCCCTTCACAACCTGTTAACTCTCATTTCCTGTTAACTCTCATTTCCATTTCAGATTTTTGGTAACTTTAGATTTAAAGGATGTTTATCAGATTCCAGTAGCCACAGATTTCGGGAATTTCTGAAGATTTTCTGTCTGGATTTTGTTTTCAGTTCTCTGCATTACCCTTGGAGCTATGTACTGCTCCAAAGGTCTTTACAGAAGTGTCTAGCTCCATTGATGGCCTATTGGCAGGCTGCAGGTTTTCACATTTTTCCCTTTTGTTTAGATTACTTGCTTATCTTTGCAGTATTTTTTCAGTATGCCAGGAATGTCTCAGTTGGGTAAGAGATATCCTCTTAAGACTGGGTTTCCAGAAGAACATTAAAAAATCTTTTTAAATTCTGTCATACAGAACTGTATTCTTTGGGTGTCTTTTGGCTGCATCCCTTCAAATATTTTTTCTCCCACAGGAAAAAGTAGATATCTAATTCTGTTCCCGAGTTTTGTATTCAAGTCGAGGACTTAAAGGAATTGCATAGGATTTTAGGATTAATGGCATATGATGCACTTGATTTCTTTGGCCAGACTCCGCATGAGAAAAATTCAGTGGTTTCTGCAGTCTCTATGATCCCCAACATCACTATCCCTAACTTTTCAAAGTCCAGTTTTGGGATTTGTAAGAAAAGAGCAGCTGTGGAGGAGAGACTAGCTTTTTCTTAATACAAGTCTTCCATACCACCTTTCTCCTCCACTACTGCCTGTAACAATGTATGCCTCTGACTTTGTTGAGGGAGGGGGGCTGTGTCTTTTCTGTTTTTTTTTGGGGGGGGGCAGATAAAGTTCAGTAAGGTTTTTGGAGCAAAAAAGTACAGACCAAAAATCTCAAACATCAAAGAGATGTTGGCAGTAGTAAATAACACTCCTCTCTCAATCATTTGAAGTCCCCAGGACCTCTTCATGTGATTTACAGACCACACCACAGTGGTGTGGTATGCAAACCGACAGGGAGGTTCCAATTCCAACTATCTGTGCAGATTAGCCATGGCAGCCTGGGATATGGCAATTAAGCGCAATAGTACTCTACAGACCTCTTGCATTCTGTCAGAGCAAAATTTTTTGGAGATGAGCCTAGTTAGACTAGGACAGACCCTTGTGAATGGAAATAAAGTGGGAGCAGATCTTCTTCTATGATTTGATCCAGCTATAAGGAACACCCCAGATCTCTGTGCCTCCATTCACGGTAGACAACTGAAAAAAATCACCTCCAGGATTCCTTGCGAGCAGGCCTGGAAAATGGATGCATCTTCTCCCCTTGGACAAGAATGTTCCTTTCCACTGATACCCAGGGTCATTTTGAAGACTCAAAGACACTTCAGAGATTACTGTGGTGATTCCCTTGTGGTTTAGGTAAGTGGTTTTGTTCTTTTTGGAAATGACCAAGGACAATTATAACAAGCTTTCTCACGGACTGGGACCTCTGGTTGTAGCTTTGGCCTCCTTATTCAGACTTCCTTTCTTCTCGACCATTCCTCACAGGTATTTGAAACTGTTAACCTGTTTTCCAGTCTGATTAATTTTTTCGCTTCTTTTGATATCCCCTATTTGCTGACATGACAGTTGTCTTATCTGTACTCTTGTTTCTTCCCAGGTACCTTCAGTTTTGCATTAGATTCCCTTGTGAGATGGCATTCTTGTTCAAAATCTGCTTGTAATGCCATGTAGTCTGCATACAGCAGTTTTATTGATCTGTTTGCTAATCTAGTTCATTAGCAGTATGAACAGCAGTGGGCTCAGAGTTGAGCCCCTGATTCACACCCACTCCCACTGGGAACCCCTCTGTGTATCCAAATATTGTACATGTGACACTGGGTTGTAGCCCATAGCCTGCACAAATTCTAACAATATTTTTGGGACTTTGAACCATTTTAGGACTGCCTAAATCGGCTTTCTTGGGATCTTGTTGTATGCGTTCTCCAAGTGTAGGGATGCCCATTTGGACTCTGGTCTAATTTGTAGCTTCTCCATTGTCTTTCTCACTGCAAGCATTGGGTCAAGTTACTTTGCATCCTGATCTGGATCTGAATTACTCCTCCCCATCTTGCTAGCTGCTACTGAGTATTTGATCAATTACCCTCTCCACCACTTTCATGCAGTGTAACCAGATTTTGATACCTCTGTACTGCCTACATTTTTGAACACGTCCTTTGTTCTTTTACATTAGCACACATACACTTTGAGGATGTGCAGCAGGTATGAAAGGAAGCAATGAATCTGTTGCTGGGAAGTCATGTATTAGATGATGTAAAATATTTATTAGTGGTGTCAACAAAGAACCACAGCCCTTTTTAAGGTTAACATTTCTCTGGATTCATTGTGTTACACTGCTGCAGTCATTACACTTGGGTTATCCTGCTGTCATGCGGTCCCGCAATCAGCCAGAGTTCCAAAGTCTTGGTCCGGCGTCGGTTGCTGTCGCTTGTTCCTTGACGTCAGTGCGCCAGGGGGTATATAAGATGCACCCAACGCCATTTTCTTCAGTCTTTCTTGCCGCGCGGTGCCCGAAGCAGAAGCAGTACGCAAGTGCCGGTCGGCCGACTCCTGAGATTTTCGAAGTCGAATTTCAGATCCGAAGTCTTTAATAAAGCTAAGTACCCCGTTGGGGAAACTTTTTTTCTTGCCTCAGACTGATGTCAGAAAAAGTTAATAATTGTATTTCTTGAGGGAAGCAAATACCTCATAAGGACTTCCACTCTTACTGTATTCCATGCCTAGGCCCTGATCACGACTTCACTAGTTGTCGGTTTTGTGCTAGATTTAACCAAACGCACTATAAAATAAGTTTTGATTTTGCTTTGCACTACTTTGGCCGAAGGTTCAATTATACTATGCCGTCGGATCAACCGACTGCAATTCCGAAAAAACGCGAAGACAAGGATAAAGACAGGCATCCGAGGTCCAAAACTGACGACAGTCGCCGGTTCTCAGTGAGGCGCTTTCGCAGCCCCTGACACCCGCTACCTCAGAGCCACAGGCCGCCTCCGACTCCCACGTGGAGACAACTAGGCCTCTAAAACCGACGACGAAACCTCTTCTAGGCCAGTCGCCGGTTCACAGTGAGGCTCTTTCGCAGCCCCTGACACCTGCTACCTCAGAGCCACAGGCCGCCTCTGTCTCCCACGTGGAGACAACTAGGCCTCTGGAAACTCGAGGTATTGGGCCTACGGAAACTAATCCCTCAGATGGGTCCGGAGCCGCTGAGCAGGCATCGGCTTCTGAGGGTGTTTTCAGACCTTCACAACTTACCATTAAAGCAACAGCCAAGACAAAAGTACCATTAAAGACAAAGAAGCAAGTACAGCATTCTCCTGGACAGTCCTCCATGCCTAAGAAACAGATGCTTAAAATGGCCGAAGACCTCATTACTCTAATCAGGGGTTCCCATCCCCCTCCTGAGAAAAGAACTAGGCAGGATACAGAATATGATTCCTCTGATCAGGTTTCCATTTCCTCTGATTCCTCTTCAGACCAGGGATACTCTTTACCCCCCTATGAGGACTCTGATGCTGAAGAATCTATCCCTTCAGCCTCTCCTCTGGAGGATTATTCTTTTGGGGAAACTTTACATACCATGAGGGAGCATTTCCATTGGGAAAGTCAGGATTATTCAGAATCCAAGTAAAGGCTCAGGGATTTCCTTTTATTGCCTCAGCATAGGCCCCTGGGTATTCCGCCTGTGCTAGATATTGTGGACGATATGTTCTCTGAATCCAGCTTATCTCCAGATTCTTTGCCCCCTGCACCAGCCAAGCCCGATAGGTATTAGAGTCCCTGACTCTCTCAAGTTTCTTTATAAAAACCCTTCTGCTGATCCAGAAACTATTTCCCAGGGTCCAAAAGGGGTTAAGGCTTCCATTGCAAAAAATCGAGTACCCTCGTACAGAGATTCCAGAGCTTTGGATAGATGGGGGAAGAAAGTTTACACTTCTGCAACTTTAGCAGTAAGGGCTTTAAATTGCCAGTTTCACATGCTTAAGTACCAACAATATTTAATGGCTCAGTTAAAACAGAAAATGTTTGCAAGCTCAGAAGCTCCTGACTGTCTATTGCATGCAGTTGAACAGGTGGGGAAACCATACTCTGCAGTGTGGTTTTGATTCTTTAGAGGCCTCTTGTAGAGCCGCAGTTACAGGTTCTGTGATTCGAAGACATGCTTTGTTAAAAGAACAGAGTTTACCTGATCATGTTAAGGCAAAATTATTGGATGCTCCTTTACAGCATGATACCTTGTTTGGTGTTAAGGCAGAAGAGGTGTTCAAGAAAATGGAGGATAAGGCTAAATCTATGCAAACAGTCAAGGATTTCTTACAGGTACAGCCACCTTGATTTAGCAGAAATTGGCCAACAAAGAATTGGTCCTTTCCAGTGTCAGACAGGCCACAGAGAGGCAGATACAGACGCCCAAGAGGCAGATCTCAATCCCAAGGTTCTAACGGACGACAGTGGGGGCACCTCAACCCCAAAAGGAGGTGAGGACAAGTTTCAGCCTTACAGGAAACAGTCCCAATGACTTGCCCCTTCGTACGCCTAGCACTTCCCTTTTGGCAGCACACTTAGGGGGAAAACTAGCACTTTTTTTCTCAAAACTGGCAAACAATCACCCAAGACAAATGGGTTCTGAATATTGTGTCTCAAGGTTACAGGTTCCACTTTCATACTTTACCAAGGCTAAAAGGAATGCCAGACCTGCCACATAATCAATGGGCAGAGGCACAAAAACAAATTACAGCCCTTGTGGCCATGAGAGCTATTCAAAAAGTACCACAACAGGAACAAGGGCAAGGATTTTACTCAAGACTCTTCCTGGTCCCCAGAAAGAACAAGGCCTGGAGGCCCATACTAGACCTTTTAATTCTAAATACTTAACCTGGATATTCTGAAATTCAAAATGTTGATATTACAGCAGCTTCTACCCATGCTGGGCAAGAAGGCTTGGCTTGTTACTCTGGACCTCAGAGGCATACCTGCATGCCCCTATCAGACAAAGTTGCAGAAGATACCTCAGATTCAAAGCTGCTACAGTGCACTACCAATTCTCTGCACTGCCCTTTGGCTTATCTACTGTGCCCAGGGTCTTTACAACGTGCCTGGCACCAGTAATTGCGTTTTGCAGACAAAAAGGAATTCAAATATATCCATACCTGGACGATTGCCTCATTCAAGCAGAGACAAAGGACATTCTTCTACAGCATCTGGCATTTGTAAAAAGGTTGCTAATTTTTCTAGGTACACAGTAAACGAAAAGAAGTCAAAACAAGTGCCCTCACAACAGATTACATTCCTGGGTGCCAGCTTAAATACAACGGCCCAGATGGCTTATCTCACGCCAGACAAACAAATTCAATTAACTCAATATTTTCAATTACTGACAAAAAAGTCCCATCTCCCTGCAAGAAAAATTCTGCAGGCCCTGGGATTCATGGCATCCTGCATACTACTAATACCATATGCCAGACTGCATATGAGGAAATTACAATGGTACCTAAAAAGTGTTTGGACTCGACACTCTCACAGTTTAGAAGCAGTAATACCAATGATTCCCTGCCTACAACAGGAGTTTCGATGGTGGGCACAGGCATGTCACCTAAACAAGGGTCAGCCTTTTACCCTACCCACAGCCAGGCAGACTCGTAACAACAGATGCTTCGGATTACGCCTGGGGAGCACACATGGCAGGAAAATGCATTCAGGGCAAGTGGACCACAGACCAGATGCATCTTCACATCAATCAAAAAGAGATGCTAGCTGTACAAAATGCCCTAACATCTTTCAAGGACTTTCTGCATCCAGGACAATGACAGACAACACCACAGTAATGTGGTACATAAACAAGCAAGGGGGCACTCATTCTTATCCCCTGTGCAGGCAAGCAATGGCCTTGTGGAACACAGCTCTAATGTATCAAGTTCATCTGCAAGCGCAATTCCTGCCAGGAAAGAAAAATACTCTGGCAGACGATCTAAGCAGAAATATCATGGACCCTCACGAATGGAAATTGAATCCACAAATCTTCAGCATGGTAATACAAAAATGGGGATGCCCAGACATAGATCTTTTTGCCTCCCCACTGAACTGCCAACTCCAAAAATTCTGCGCAAGGACTTATCACACACAAGCATGGAAAGTGGATGCTCTCTCGTTCAGCTGGAAAAGCCTAAAAGTTTATGCCTTCCCACCACTGCCGCTCCTTTCAGAGGTACTCCTAAAAGCCAGACAAGAAAAACCACAACTGATCCTGATTGCTCCAGACTGGCCACGCCAGCACTGGTACCCAATCTTAAAGAACTTAGCTCAAGGCCCACCATGGATTTTGCCTCAAATTCCACACCTTCTGACTCAACAAAACAATCAGATCCTGCACGGTCAGCTCAAAACCCTAAACCTGGCTGCATGGCAGATTCATTAGTCAAACAGGCAACACCTCTCTCTAAAGCTGTTATGGATGTCATTTTGGAGGCCAGGAGGCCTAGCACCAGGAAAGCTTACTCAGAAAAATGGAAGAGATTCTGCGCCTGGAAACGGGCTCAAAGCCTTGACCCTCTTGTCCCAAACATTCCTCAGATTTTACAATACTTAACTGAGATGCTGGACAAAGGCCTTTCCTTCTCATCAGTTAAGATCCACGCCTCTGCCATTTCAGCACATTACAACACGGATCCTCCTTTATTCTCTCATCCCTTGCTAAAGCAGTACCTCAGAGGGGCTAAAAACATAAGACTGCCCCGGAGAGCACCAACTTGGGACCTCAATTTCATTTTGGAAAAACTGACCCTGCCACCTTTTGAGCCAGCCAATACAGCCACCTTTTGAGCCAGCCAATACAGCCAATCTAAAATTTTTATCATGGAAAACAGCTCTGCTTCTGGCAGTAACTTCAGCACGAAGAGTCTCCGCTACAGGCATTAATGGCAGTGGAACCTTTTATAATTTTTCATCAGGACAGGGTTTCTTTAAGGACAAACCCCAGCTTTATGCCAAAGGTAGTATCTAGTGTGGCTCTTAACCAAACCATCCATTTGCCAACTTTTTATCCAAACCCCCAGAATAAAGGGGAGAAACTTCTGCACTCTTTGGACATACACAGGCAGCTACGCTTCTACTTGGGCAAAACAAAAGCTTTCAGGAAAACTGAGCAACTGTTTGTAGCATATGCTGCAGGATCACAGGGCAAGGCTATCACAAAGCAGGCTATATCCAAATGGATAGGGCACTGTATTTGTTACTGCTACACACAGCATGGAAAATCAGTCCCTAATAACATTAGGCCACATTCCTCCAGGGCAACAGCCACTTCAACAGCCTTCCTCAGAGGAGTATCTACTAAGGAAATTTTGGACGCTGCAACTTGGAGTTCAGTGCACACCTTTACCAAGCATTACCACTTGCCTCTTTACTCTAAATCCAGGGCAGGATTTGCCACTGCAGTTCTGCAGGGGCTCATAGCCAATCCTAACTCTTTATAGACCAGCCACCCAACCTTAGCTTTGGGATTCTACCCAAGTGTAATTATAAGTGGACTTATCTATGCCTTTCTATCCTATACAACCTTTGTGGTGTATTTGCTTGTATCTGAAGGTATTGTTTTCATTTTATATGTATATTTTTTAGTAGCAATAGGTATTGCCTACCTGCTTGGGGCACCGGACATCTGGGGCAAGAAAAACTGAAGAAAATGGCATTGGATGCATCTTATATACCCCTGGCGCACTGACGTCAAGGAAGAAGCGACAGCAACTGACGCCGGACCAAGACTTTGGAACTCTGGCCAACTGCAGGACCGCCTGATGGCAGGATAACCCAAGTGTAATGACTGCAGCTGTGTGAACACTCTAACATCTACGTTTATGGTAGGTACAAAACTGTACTTTCTTCAGTATGTGTGATTTATCCTCTGGCTTTTCTTATTTCTCTGTGAAGGTCCATTTTTTTGTCCATTTTACTGTGCGTGCTCAAAAATCCCCTCTTTCAATGCACAGTCACATCAAGCTGTTTTTGAAAGGGTTTCTGCATGCACTCGTTCAGCCTGTGGCTCCTCAGAATCTTAACTTTTTTGGAAAAAAAGCTAACATTTGCTTCATTAGAGCCATCTCATTAGGCTGATTTGAGGTTCTAAACATGGAAAATAATGTTGCTGATTTCTGCGACTTCGAGTGTCTGAATTGCAAGCTCTTATGGTGGGTCAGCCTTGTCTCATTTACCATAAAGACAGGGTCTCTAAGAGTAAAACCTTTATTACGCCTAAAGTGGTATCAATTTACTTTGAGCCAGGCTACCCATCTGTGATTCTTTCCAGAAACTAAAAATTGGGAAGAGCAGATTCTTTGTATTCCAGATGTTCACAGACAAAAGTCTCCTTATGCTTTGATTAAAGTACATCTTTCACAGCTGTTGCCATGGACCCTTCCTTTCACCCCACTACACAGTGAAGCTTTCCTTTTAAGGTTCCTATATTTACAACCACTTAAATTTATTTATTTTTTATTTATTTAACATTTGTTTACCGGGATGGTCCGACTGAACAAGTGTCCATTTTCAGTTAAGGCCCAAGGAGAAAAGCTCCAGCAAAGTATATTTTTACTAATACATGTCAAGTACAACTATAGAGCCAGATATGTATCTACTTAGTCTAGCAGAGATCAGTAAAACCAATTTATATACATAGGAGATTAATCAACAGAAATCTATACGTGAGAGATGTGAATACACACACGTAAAGTACAAATACAGTACACTCGCACTGGTACTTCCTCCTTTTGACCATAATTTTGTGCTGGAAAAGTCATTTTTCATCTTTTGAACCTACCTTCTCAGTGGCACCTAAGTTCATATGGGACAACTGTATTTTGTGACTGTTGTCTTGATAATGAGAATCCCTGAACTTCAAACCCTGATATGGAAAGAGACATATGCAGTTGTCCGAGTGAGTGAGCCTTAAAACTAGCTTTACCTTCATTCAAAAGGTGATATCTAAACTGGTGCTTAACCAGATTATCTAGCTACCAGTCTTTAGTAATAATCCACAGAACAGAGGAGAAAAAAATTACATCTTGTAGATATTTACAAGATTTTTAAATTTTACTTTGCAAGAACTAAATGGTTACGGTGATATGCACTGTTTGTCTCCTTTTATGCAAAGCAAGTGTCTTCTAAGTGATTGGCAAACTGAATCAACTTTTATTATGAGGACTGTGGAAATTGCTCTGCAAACCTGTTGGACTCTACAGTACCAGTGCACCAGCAGCCACAGCTACAGTCTTTAAGAATGTCAGTTCAGAGCATCTTTGAGGGATCTGTATGAAATACTCTGCGTGTTTTTTCTGGACATTCAGTGTAGGAGCAGGGCTGATGTTGCTGCAGCTTATTTGCAGAGTCTGTAAAGATCTCCTCCTGTCCTTGGGGCATCTACTGCTTCAGTATCCTTCCCATGAATAAGGAATTATATTGGTTTGATGAATGTAGTATGGTTGTGCGTGTACTCATCATAACTCAAGGTGTTAAGGTAGAATCACTACCGCACTGTGTGCAGTGGCTGTCCTTTGTTCTCCCTTTTTTTCTATAGTCTTTCCTCTACCTGGAGAGGACAGGGCCTGGCGGAGACTAGATATTCAACATATCTTGTAAGATTAATGCATCTCATAATATTAAAGCAGGTTTTCCAGAAAAGTTTATCACCTCATTCCTGAATCATTGAAGTTAAGGTGCATCTGCCTTCTCTGTCCACAGAGAATTTAAAGAGCAGTGACAAGTGACACTTGATTGGGCCCTATGACAGTTGTCAAGTGTTGGCCATCCAGCCAAAAAGAACTGAAAATAGACTAGCATGCTCTCCCTGTCAAACCATGTGTCAGCCAACTTCATAGGTTAGAGGGTGAGACCCAGACCCATGTGGGGGGGAGGAAGCTTCCAAAACTACGGAAGTCAGATCTGAAAGAAAGACCTCTACCAATGGTCTGTAATAACCTTATTGGAAAATCTTGTGGCTGTGGCTTTGTCAAACATACTTGTACAGCTGGGCTTAAAAAGTACCCTTTTGCTGGAACCCTTCTTAATCATAATTTGCAGCTTTATTTGTTTATCCTACTTGTTTTGTAGAGTGACTTGAACTTGATTAATGGAACTAATACTGCTTATGCTGTTGCTTGGAACCTAGTGAGTGTTGTCAAGCTTTCATGACCTATGCTTGGCTGCTTATTTTGTTGTGTAGTGTTTAGTTCTGTCTAAGAAATGCAACTTGATTAATGAGGGAGGCAAAAGCAGAATGATCACCTGTAATTGTTTTGATGGAAGGAAAGGAGTAATTTAAATGTTAATGGTAGCAGTTGGGTAATTCTTGTTAACACTGATTGTGATATTTATTAATTAACTTTTTTTTCCATTTATTTCCAGTAAATGCTCCTTTGGGCCCACATCTTGGACTTCATGTTGGACTACATCCTGGTATGCCACACTCTGGACCTATGCATTCTGGACACCTCCACTCTGGACCACTGCCTTCTGGTCCTCTCCCTTCTGGACCTTTACCCTCTGGACCACTGCCATCTGGACCTTTACCCTCTCGTCCACTGCCATCCGGACCCCCACCCTCTGCACCACTACCACCTGGCCCCCCACCACCACCTGGTCCTCCTCTGCCTTCTGGCCCACCCCCACCATCTGGCCCTCCCCCTACAAGTCACCAGCAATCTGGAATGCCATCATCTGGTCCACCTCTTCCACCACATTCTGCTGCAGGTCCACCTCTTCCACCACATTCTGCTGCAGGTCCACCTCTTCCACCACATTCTGCTGCAGGTCCACCTCTACCACCACATTCTGCTGCAGGTCCACCTCTACCACCACATTCTGCTGCAGGTCCACCTCTTCCACCACATTCTGCTGCAGGTCCACCTCTTCCACCACATTCTGCTGCAGGTCCACCTCTTCCACCACATTCTGCTTCAGGTCCACCTCTACCACCACATTCTGCTTCAGGTCCACCTCTACCACCACATTCTGCTGCAGGTCCACCTCTACCACCACATTCTGCTGCAGGTCCACCTCTACCACCACATTCTGCTGCAGGTCCACCACTACCACCACATTCTGCTGCAGGTCCACCTCTACCACCACATTCTGCTGCAGGTCCACCTCTTCCACCACATTCAGCTGCAGGTCCACCACCATCGGGCCCACCTCCCTCTGTTCCTCCACCTCCATCTGGCCCACCTCCTAAAGGTTCACCTCTATCTGGGCCACCCCCTAAAGTTCCACCACCTTCTGGACAACCTCCCTCAGGTCCACCTCCCCCAGGTCCACCACCTTCTGGTCCACCTCCTCCAGGTCCTCCTCCAGCTGGGCCTCCTCCCCCAGGTCCACCTCCTTCTGGACCTCCCAAAGGTCCACCTCCTGCTGTGCCGCCTCCCAAAGGTCCACCTCCATCTATGCCACCTCCCAAAGGTCCACCTCCATCTGTGCCACCTCCCAAAGGTCCTCCTCCTCCTCCCCCCTCTGGACCACCTCCATCGGGACTTCCACCCTCTAGCCTACCTCCCTCTGGGCCAGCTCCCACTGGACCTCCACCCTCTAGCATGTCTCTCTCTGGACCACCACCCAAAGGCCCACTTCCCTCTGGGCTGTCTACCAGTAGCCCACCTTCCAGTGGTCCACATCCCACTGCTTCGTCATCTTCAGGCCCATCTTTCTCTGGTCTGACATCCTCAGTCCCATCTTCATCTGCTGCACCAACCTCAGTCCCATCTTCGTCTGCTCCACCAACCTCAGGCTCATCCTCATCTGCTATTTCAGCATCAGGCTCATCTTTGTCTACTTTACCAACTTCAGTTTCATCTTTGTCTGCTCAACCAACGTCTGTCCCATCTTCATCTGCATTGCCAACGTCTGTCTCTTCTTCGTCTGCTCTGCCATCAGTTTCCGCTTCATCTTCTCTGACCTTAGTCTCATCCTCGTCTGTTCTGTCAACCTCTGTCGCAACTTCTACTGCTTCATCAACCTCAAGTCCATCTTCAACTGCTCCACCAACCTCCAGCCCATCTTCAGGTGTTTTCTCAACACTGAGCTCATCCACAACTGTCCCAACAGCTTCAACCTCGACTACATCTCTTCCATCACCTTCCTTTTCTCTGCCATCATCTGCCATGTCATCCATGAGTACACCTTCATCGTCTGCAATATCTAGCCTCTCCTCTACTCTACCTTTCACAACTTCACCAGTTTCAGCCACCTTAATAGCAATATCGCCAATAAATAGATCACGAGGCCCCCCTCCTCCACCTGGTGAAGATGGAAGAGAGGTAAGATGAGTTACATACTGGAATATTGCTAGTGAATTGTATTAAAAATGATGATTTGTCAGTAATGCACATTTATGAATGCACTGTGTGTTTTTACTGTGTATTCACAACAGAAATGTTTTAAGATGACTTCTGCAAAATTATTTCCGCTTGGTTTTCCCTTCCCATGTAGCAAGTTGTTGAAATGTGTTTTAGATGGGCAGCACAGTAAGTGAACCATGTGTCATTTTACGAATGATGTGTGGAGTGGTTGTTACAGCATACTTTCTTGGCAGCTATTGAAAATGTATGGTAAGCTTGAGCTTGCTACCCTGTTCCCATAATGGTCTGGTACTCTTTTTGATTCTAGATCTCATTGCGGCTTTTTCAGTTCAATACAGCTCCTGGATAACTGGTGCAACTAGAGAATCTATAATGCTTTTTGTCATTTTTGGCAGATAGTCATTCATTTTTTTTTAGTGTAAATTATTTTATTAACTCTTGTGTATATTCAGTAATTCCTTGACATTTTTTATAAGTTGAGTAATTAATTTCCTTCTTGCTTGGAAGTGGATGACATAGCAAGGAGACTGGGCATCCTATGAATCCAGCCGACAAGGTGGAAGGGCAATGCAGCAAAGTCACTAGTCTTGGGGATCTATTTGCTTCTGGGGAGGACAGACCAGAAATGGCTTGAGAGTTGTGGTGAAATGTGTATCTTTTGAAGACTGGGATTTTATCTCCGATTCCAGTGCAGAGATAGGAACAGTATTCGTAAACCTAGATGTTCATCATGTTACCCTGCTGCAGTCATCACACTTGGGTTATCCTGCCATCAGGCGGTCCCGCAGTCGGCCCGAATTCCAAAGGCTTGGTCCGGCGTCGGTTGCTGTCGCTTCTTCCCTGACGTCAGTGTGCCAGGGGTATATCAGAGGCATCCAACGCCATTTTCTTCAGTCTTTCTTGCCCCGCAGTGCCCGAAGTAGAAGCAGTTCACAAGTGCCAGTCGGCCGACACCTGAGATTTTCGTATAGAGTTTCAGTCCGAAGTCTTCAAAGCTAAGTACCCCATTGGGGAACCTTTTCTTGCCTCAGTCCGATGTCAGAAAAAGTTAACAATTACATTTCTTGTGGGAAGCAAATACCTCATAAGGACTTTCATTCTTTTTGTACACCTTGCCTAGGCCCAGACCACGACGTCACTGGTTGTCGGTTTTGTGCTAGGTTCAATAAGCGAACTATTAAGTGACGCTTTGATTTCGCACGACACTACTTCGATAGGAAATTTAATTACACTATGCCGTCAGAGCAACCGACTACCGGCATGCATAAAAAAACGTAAAGATAAAGAAAGGCAGCCTAGATCCAAGCCAGACTCCAAGCCCTCGGCTGGGCCGGTCGCCGGTTCTCCGGTTTTCAGTGAGGCACCTACGCAGCCCCTGGCTACCGCTGAATTGGATCCTCAGACCGCTTTGGATTCTCCTGCAGAGAGTTCTAGGCCGACGCAGCCATTTTCTTTAGGCCCTACCAACGACATTGCAGTAGGAGAAGTCGGTGCTGTAGAAACACCTTCAGTTTCTGAAGGTGTCTTCAGACAGACTACTCTCACCATAAAATCTTATGCCAAAGTAAGACTTCTCTAAAACCAAAAAAGACTACTCTTCAGTCTCCAGGTCAAGGCCCTATGCCTAAGAAACAGATGCTTAAAATGCCTGAAGATTTAATTTCTTTGATCCGGGGTTCCCAACCCCCCCCCCCCCGACAAAAGGCCTAGACAAGAGGAGGATTATGCCTCCTCTGATCAGGTGTCTGTTTCCTCAGGCTCCTCTGTGGAACAAGGTTACTCCTTTCCCCCTTATGAAGATTCTGATGCTGAAGACTCCATTCCCTCAGCTTCTCCCCTTGAAGATTATTCCTTTGGGGAAAACTTACATACCATGAGGGAACATTTCCACTGGGAAGGTCAGGACTACTCCGACTCAAAGAAAAGGCTCCAAGAGTTTCTTTTACTCCCCCAGCAAAGACCCCTTGCTATCCCCCCAGTTTTAGACATTGTGGATGATGTTTTCTTAAAATCTAGTCTAAATCCAGATTCTCTGCCTCCTGCTCCAGCCAAACCAGATAGATACTATAGAGTGCCTGACTCGCACAAATTCCTATACAAAAGCCCTGTTGCTGATCCAGAGACAGTCTCCCAGGGTCCCAAGGGGGCTAAGGCTTCTATGGCTAAAAATCTTGTACCCTCTGAAAGGGACTCCAGAGCACTAGATAGGTGGGGGAAGAAGGTTTGCACCTCAGCTACTCTAGCTATGAGAGCACTAAATTGTCAATTTCACATGCTTAAATACCAACAATTCCTAATGTCTCAAATAAAACAAAAGATGGGCACGCACCCTCAACAGCCTGAATTCAAGGAAATGCAGAATCTGTTGCATGCAGCTGAACAGGTGGGCAAGCATACTTTACAATGTGGTTTTGATGCCTTGGAAGCTTCCTCTAGAGCAGCTGTTACTGGGTCTGTTATACGTAGGCATGCTTGGTTAAAGGAACAATCTCTGCCTGACCATGTTAAAGCAAAGTTACTAGATGCACCCTTACAGCAGGATGTCTTATTTAGGGTTAAAGCAGAGGAGGTTTTAAAGAAAATGGAGGATAAGGCAAAATCTGTGCAGACGGTCAAAGATTTCTTACAAGTACAGCTCCCACGATTCAGCAGAAATTGGCCAACAAAAAATTGGTCCTTTCCAGCTTCTGACAGACCACAGAGGGGTAAATACAGGCGCCCAAGGGGCAGAGGACAAGCACAAATCCCTTACAAACCTCGCCAATGGGGCACTGCAGCACAGAAGGGAGGAGAAGACAGGCCACAAACTACTAGAAGGCAAACACAATTTGTACCTCAAACTGCCAAGCAAAACTCTCCTGGCAGCTCCCTTGGGAGGAAAATTAGCACTTTTTGCAGACAACTGGCGCATCATCACAAAGGACAAATGGGTCCTAGACATTATCTCACAAGGATACAGATTCCATTTCCACACCTTGCCAAGGATAAAAGGAATGCCAAACCTGCCACAAAATCAATGGGCAGAGGCACAAAAACAAATTACAACTCTTGTGGACGTGAGAGCCATTCAACTGGTACCTACACAGGAGCAAGGCCAAGGATTTTACTCAAGGCTCTTTCTAGCCCCTAGAAAGGACAATGCTTGGAGACCCATTCTGGACCTTTCAATTTTAAACACCTTCTTGCAAGTACCCAAATTCAAGATGCTAACATTACAACAGCTTCTTCCCAAGTTGGGCAAGAAAGCTTGGCTAGTAACGTTGGACCTCAAGGAGGCATACCTGCATGTCCCTATCAGACAAAATTGCAGAGGATACCTCCGTTTCATTGCAGGGTTCAACCCATTACCAATTCTCTGCACTGCCCTTTGGCTTATCTACTGCGCCCAGGGTCTTCACAAAATGCCTGGCACCAGTAATTGCATACTGCAGACAAAGAGGAATTTAAATATACCCATACCTGGCCGACTGCCTCATCCAAGCAGAAAGCAAGGACATTCTCTTACAACACCTGGCTTTTGTAAAACATCTTCTAAGTTGCCTAGGGTACACAGTAAACAAAAATAAATCAAAACTAGTGCCCTCACAAAATATGACATTCCTGGGTGCCAGCTTGAATACAACGGCCCAGATGGCTTATCTGACGCCAGACAAACAACTACCATTAACTCAATACTTCAGAGCAATGACAACAAAGACCCGACTCCCTGCAAGAAAAATTCTGCAGGCCTTGGGCTTCATGGCATCTTGCATACTACTAATACCATTTGCAAAACTGCATATGAGGAAATTACAATGGTACCTAAAAAGCGTATGGACTCAACACAGCCACAGCTTGGAAACAATGATACCTCTCATTCTCTGCCTTCAACAGGAGTTCCTATGGTGGTCACAGGCATGTCACCTCAACAAGGGTCAGCCTTTCACCTTACCCCCAGCCAGGCAAACTATGACAACAGATGCATCGGACTATGCCTGGGGGGCAAACATGGCAGGACGGTGCATTCAAGGCATATAGACTGCAGATGAAAGGAATCTGCACATCAATCAAAAAGAAATGCTAGCTGTACAAAATGCTCTGACAGCCTTCAAGGACCTCTTGCATCCAGGGCAGCTTATCATAAGAACAGACACCACAGTAATGTGGTACACAAACAAGCAAGGGGGTACACACTCCTACCCTCTATGCAGGCAAGCAATGACCTTGTGGAACACACCACTGGCTTACCAAGTTCAATTACAAGCTCAATTCCTGCCAGGAAAAAATGCATTGGCAGACGACCAAAGCAGAAACATCATGGATCCCGAGTGGAAACTGGATCCACAAGTATTTGCAATGATAACTCAAAAATGGGGGCTCCCAGACATAGACCTATTTGCCAGCCCCCAAAACTATCAACTAACAAAATTTTGCACAAGGACTTTTCACCATCAAGCTTGGAAGGTGGACGCGCACTCATTCAGTTGGAAAATGCTGACAGTATATGCCTTTCCTCAGTTACCCCTTCTAACAAAGGTGCTTCTGAAAGTCGGGATGGAGAGACCCTGAATGATGCTCATTGCCCCAGACTGGCCACGCCAGCACTGGTACCCACTATTAAGGAATATGGCCCAGGGCCCACTATGGATTCTACCACAAATTACCCATCTGCTCACACAGCAAGACAATCCGATTCTACACAGCCAACTCAAAACCTTAAACTTGGCTGCATGGCAAATCACCTAATTAACCAGCCAGCTCCTCTCTCACAAGCTGTTATGGATGTTATTCTGGAGGCCAGGAGGCCCAGCACCAGGAAAGCCTACTCAGACAAATGGAAAAGGTTTTACGCCTGGAACCAAGCTAAAGGCCAAAATACCCTTCAGCCTGACATACCTCAGATTTTGCAATATTTAACTGAGATGTTACACAAAGGGCTTTCTTTTTCATCTATTAAAATCCACGCCTCAGCTATTTCGGCTCACTACAACACGGATCCTCCCCTATTTTCACATCCACTCCTAAGGCAGTTTCTCAGAGGGGCCAAAAACATTAGGCCTCCCAGGAGAGCACCAACACCTACTTGGGACCTCAACTTTGTTCTGGAAAAACTTACGCTACCTCCTTTTGAGCCAGCTTTCTCAGCTGACTTAAAGTTTATATCATGGAAGACTGCCCTGCTGCTAGCAATTACTTCAGCGAGAAGAGTTTCAGAGCTTCAGGTACTAATGGCAGTAGAGCCTTTCCTCATTTTTCAAGAAGACTAACTAACCCCTCCTTTATGCCTAAGGTGGTATCGGGTGTGGCTCTAAATCAAACCATCCATTTACCCACCTTCTTTTCAAATCCACAGAACAAAGGAGAAAGACTCCTACATTCCTTGGACGTTCACAGGCAGCTACGTTACTACTTGGATAAAACTAAGGTTTTCAGAAAATCTGACCAGCTTTTTGTATCCTATGCTACAGCATCACAAGGAAAGGCTATCTCAAAACAGACCATTTCCAAATGGATAGGACATTGCATACGTTTTTGCTACACCCACCATGGAAAACCAGTTCCTGCTAGCATAAGGTTCCACTCTACCAGGGCAGCAGCTACATCTACAGCCTACCTCAGGGGGGTGCCAACCAAGGATATTCTGGAAGCTGCAGCTTGGAGTTCAGTACACACCTTCACCAAACATTACCACTTTACTCTGACTAGAGCTGGCTTCGCCACTGCAGTTTTGCAGGGCCTTCTAGCCTCCTCTAACCGTCTTTGACTCCACCACCCATCCTTAGCTTTGGGATTCTACCCAAGTGTGATGACTGCAGCAGGGTAACACGATGAACATAGTACAGTTTTGTACCTTCCATAAATGTCGATGTTCGAGTGTATACCCTGCTGCAGTCCAGGTTACCCTCCCTCCATCCCCTCTGAACTAGCTGAACTTATCTCTACCACTCTATCCTATACTACCTCTGTGGTGTATTTGCTTGTGCCGAAGGGTTTTGTTTTATTTTTTATAGCTATATGTATGTATGTATATATATATATATATATATATATATATATATATACATATATATATATATATACATATACATATACATATACATATACATATACATATACATATACATATATATATATATTTTGCCTACCTATTAGGGGCACCTGACATCTGGGGCAAGAAAAACTGAAGAAAATGGCGTTGGATGCCTCTGATATACCCCTGGTGCACTGACGTCAGGGAAGAAGCGACAGCAACCAACACCTGACCAAGACTTTGGAATTCGGGCCGACTGCGGGACTGCCTGACTGCAGGATAACCCAAGTGTGATGACTGCAGCAGGGTATACACTCGGAACATCTACATTTATTGTAGGTACAAAACTGTACTTTTATGCTCTACAGCAGGGTTGTGATGATGAAGAAAAGGGTGCATTCAAGCAGCAATTGCAGGACCTACTAGATAAACCAGGACTTCATGAGTTGGTGTTAATGAGGGAACCCTCAGTGCTCATATCTTAATGGCTAGAACCTGATGTGAGGACTGCTTTTGTCACGTGGCTGGGACATTTTTAACTTGCTCTAGGTATTTGTTTAGTGCCCCTCACAGTAGGGAGAGAATCGAGTTGCTGAAGAATCTGAGCTTCATTTTATTTCTTTACTGCATTTTTGCTATTTGCATTTTAATTGGTGCAGGGGCCTTAGTCTTGTATCATTCACAATAGTGAGAATTGTGAATTGCTGCAGGATCTGAGCCTTATTTGTGCCCTTGTGCTGCATTTTCCATTGGACTCCTTTAGGTCCTAGCTTGTCTCCTATAACTTGAGCTGTGCTGTGCAGTAGTGGTTTGCAGTGTCTTGTATAGACACAGGCACATAGAATTTGGGTTGGTTGGGAGAGTGGCCTAATGGTTAAGGTGTTTGCCTTGCAAACATAATGTGCAGGGTTTGAGTCTCACAAGGGACAATTGGCTAGGCTTAAAATGGCTCACAAGGGCAGTTAGCTTAGTACTAATCTATGAACCTATGAATTGTAATCTTTCCATACAAAACTACTTGTACTATTTTCTGAAGTAATTGGCTGAATATAGAGTAGCTAGTTTGACTGCTGAAGAAACATCACCATCTCCCCCAACCCCCCTCTAGTTAGGATCAGACATAAAAACTTCTCCAAAGCTGGTTACAGCCTCCTGTGGGGATAGTATAAACAGCTTCACAGCCCACTCCCCCTCTGTAGGAACTGGCACCAATATCCAGAACTGCACCAAAGCACTATACGAGCATTTGTATAGATGCATGGAGTCAAGAATACCTGACAGGACTAAATCATCCTCTGCAAGAAAGAGTAGACCTGTTTGGTGGACATTTGCAATAAATAAACTCTATAACAAAAGGAAAAAATTGCTGACCATGACCAAAAAGGAGCAGATGCCCAATTTGGAAGCAATGTCTCCTTAACCTGAATAAGCAAGTAAGAGTACTAGTGAAATCCTCCGAAGCAAACTTGGAGTCCAGATTGCCCACATCTACTAGAGACAATCATAAGGCCTTCTTCACATATGTCTGCAACTTCAAAGGAATTACCCAGATCTGTTCAGAACCGTTGGTCAAGGACACCACATATACAAATCCTGTAGATAGAGCAAACTTGCCTGGCTGACAGATTCAGCGAAAAGTTTACCCTGTCCCCCCCCCCCCCCCCAAATCAGTAAATCAGGACATCCTCAGTTACCTGCCCCCTTCCCCTTATATCTAGGGAACAGGTCATCACTGCTCTCTCAAAGGCAAAAAACACAGCCTACATGGGATCCGATAACATCCCAGGCTGCATCCTAAATGAACTCGGCAGGAACTTGCAGCACCATTAGACACCCTATTCAACCAAAGCCTGAGTACTGGCTTCATCCCACCTGAGTTGGAGGGCAGCCATTGTCATCCCTTTACACAAAGGTGGAGCTTGCACTGATCCGGGAAATTATAGACCCATCAGTCTAACTAGCCTGATCTGCAAGGCCATGGAACGGATTATCATGGACCTCATTAACAAGGACATTGTGTGGGATCAAGTGTTTGGAGGTTGGCAGTTTGGCTTCATCAAGGGGAAGTCATGTCTGCTAAATTTGGCAAACTTCTTTAAGACGGTCACCAAAGCAGTGGACGAGGGGAAGACTGTGCACACCACCTACCTTAACCTGGCCAAAGCCTTTGACACTATCCCCCACTCGAGCATAATAGATGAACTCTCTCAACTAGGCATCAATCCATATGTTACCAGATGGGGTAGATGGATAATAAACGGACTCACTGTTAGAACCCACATAGTCAAAATAGAGGAAGTCCCCTCAAGCAGTAGACCCGTAACAAGCGGTGTACCCCAGGGTTCAGTCTTGGGGCCTCTTATTTGAGATGCACTCTTCTGAGGTGCAGGCCAAAACCAGTGGACTATGGCCGACCAAGTTTGCAGATGACTGCAAAGCTGGGTGCTGTCATAAATTCCCCTAGTGATGTGGGCATCTTCCAAGAGGGTCTCGCTCAGACAAATGACTGGTGCCAGGAACATGACCTCAAGCTGAATACTAAAAAATGCATTATCCTCCCTTTTGGGGAGTGTGATGTCCCCACAAATTGTCAAATTGAGTGGTTAGTCTTGAGTGATTTGGGCACCTAGGTTGATAGCAACCTGACTTTTGACCACCATGTTGCTTTCGTTGTAGGGAAAGCCTTCTACATGACCCACCTCATAAGTAAGGGTATCTCATCCATGGACAAGGAGGTCATAACATCCCTGTATTCTTCCCTTATAAGGTCCATTATTGAGTACAATGCTCATTTCGGCATGTACCTCACAAAGCACATGCAGCAGCTGGAGAGACCACAGAGGTTCCTCACCAGGAGAATCCAGAGCCTCAAACATCTACCATACACAGATAGGCTAAAAGCCCTATCTCTCTACTTTGTCTCATACAGACTCCTCAGAGGTGACCTCTGTCTGACATACAAGGCAGTCACAGACCCCACCTTGATGGGACTGCTGTATGTCCTCAAGTCAAGCTCCACTCGAGTAACCTGCATGCGCAGCCTCAACCTGGTCTATGACATTAACAAGACTTGTTGGTGGGACAGATTTGTGTCCCAGAGATTCCCCCATCTATGGAATAGACTCCCTCTCCACATCAAGCAGAATACCTTTCTACCCCTTTTTAAGAGCAACCTGGATAACTGGATGGGAAACAGAAAATATACCCCTAGGATTCCACCCATGTCCTTGCTGGACAGGGGCATTGGGTGCTGGTTTGTCTAAATGTGGGCTAAACTCTTGCTAGGTTATAAGGGCCTCCGGGCCTACATCCTAGTAACCACCTATGATCCTATTACCCCGAGTGTTTTAGATCAGTCCTGGACTTGAAACTCCCAATTTAGTTACAAACTTCACTTGCACCACCCTTCATAGATCACAAAAAAGGAAATTCACAGCCATGGTTGCACACTACCCTACTGTTTCTGTAGCCAGCCTTGTGGAAATGGGCATCCAGAAACAATAGAGCAATTATCTAATGTTTACTGGCAACCACCTCCTTCTTAATCAGACTGACAGTGTGTGAGAGATGTAATTGCACTCTCTCTTGAGGCAATGCTGTCTTATACCAACACTGATATCTTCAAACAAGTTGCCAGTGACACACACACACTACACCTGCTGTGAATCAGATGCGCACTAAATATGCTGAAGCTCTTAAATGCAATCTACATGAACCCCCGCAGCCTCCCCCAACACGGTCCTCCGCAGCCTCCCC
Source organism: Protopterus annectens (assembly GCF_019279795.1). Taxonomy (NCBI): domain Eukaryota; kingdom Metazoa; phylum Chordata; order Ceratodontiformes; family Protopteridae; genus Protopterus; species Protopterus annectens. Next base: position 406,978,330 of record NC_056738.1, read on the forward strand.
AGGACCCATATCACCACATCTCGCAATGTATCATCCTCCAAGCCTTTAAGGCAGACTGCAGTCGACTCTGCTTAAATGCATAGTTTCTGGACCACAGGACCAAGGTTAGTTAATGCTTTTAAGCAAAATTGAGATGAGAAACAGTTACATCAATGCTAGATGCACAGTAATCAAACAAAAAACACAAGTGCAGTGATGCATTTCAGAAACTTTAGAGAAATGTTACAGTTTTTACAGCTGTTTGCTGATTCAGATGATAGATTTCCTGCTCACGTAATTGTGTATCATTACAGGATAATTTACAGATAGTTGCAGGAAAAAATCCTCTTTGCAAACTGGTACTGCACTGCAGTATCATTTTTCTACCTGCCACAGGCTTCAGTACCACGTATTCACTTTATTCTAGCTTTATCCTAACTAACCTTCAGCCTGTGTACTTTACGATGTCTCTAGCTTAGAAAATTAGTATGGTACGACTTCTGTCGAAAATAGATTTTATTCTCTGTAGTCACAATATGCCTTTTCTGTTGTCTTATGCTAGTTAAGGCAGTGTGTACAAACAGTGGTAGAGTACATTTTTCTATAAAGTTTCTGAAATGTATAAAATACAGTAGTCAATCCAGTCCCTCATGGTTTAGAGATAGAAATTTTATTGAGGTCTGAACAGCTGCTTCCTGTTTCAGATGAAATACAATGTCCCTTAGTTCATAGAAAGTGGGAAATGATTCACGTCCCTTTTGTTTCATGAATCTGCGCAACATATCCAGAGATTAAATAACGTCATGGAAATTTAGTGGAGCAGTAGAGACATCGTCCTCATAATCACTGTCATTGTCATCTTTTCAGTTGCCAGCAGCGCACTGTTACAGAACAAATTCACAATTGGCAAACATTTCTTCTGTTTCAGGTTCATCAGTTGTAACGTACTGCTCATAACCATCCACCTCCATGCCCAAAGGGACGCAAAAGTTCTCATGCTGGTCTCTTTAACTATTGTGTGTGACATCATCTGAGCTCGGCAGAACAAAACTAGCCGTCTTGTAGCAGTTGACTGTCACAGATTGTGAAATTTTTTTCCATGATTCACTCTGCATGTGTAATGAATCTGGCACGGACAGCTTCTTGGCATGCTCAGCTGCTGTTTTCTGTGATTCGGATGTACTGTCTGATTCCACAACATGCCACAGGACCAGTGTGCTATTTTTTGAAGCAAGCAGTAATGCCCTGATCCATTGGTTGAATAAGGGATTTCATTTTCGGTGGCAGGAACTGAAGCTTTATATTCATCAACCTTAAGTCATTGCTATGCGCAGCACAGTTGTTGCACAGCAACCCTGTGGTCACAGCGCCCAGCCTTACTGGTTGTACAGATGTGAAGTGAAATGACATGGCAGTGATCTACACTGAATTTGAGATGGCTTTGCATTTAAATGAAATAGGCAATTAACCGATGTGTTAATGCGGAATACACTCCAATACATTTCCATTGACTAAAAACAGGACTGAATGGACTCTCTGCATTTAAGTGAAATATGCTTTTAGCTGATATGTATTGCAGTGGAGCTGACTGTACCACACAAGCCAATATATTGGTCATTTGGCGACTGTATTGTGAGACACTGATGCCCCACTTACCTGGCTGAGCAAGGAGGCAGTCACGGTCAGTTGCCTGTCAAGGGGCAAGGCTCCACCTGATCACTCACATAAGCAGGACATTGAACTGTGAGTACATTGTGGGTGTTACTGACCTGAGATGGACTATATGATGAGAGGCATGATACAAGTTTCAGATTGTGTCTCAGGCATGTAGGGCCTAACACTGAGCAGCATTCTACCTTCTCCAAGGATGATGCCACAGTGTAAATAGAAGATTGACTTAGGTGCCGGTGTTATTCTAAGGGGGTCCAGTATTTATTGGATTGGGAAGACATGATCAGCAGACCATATTGCTTTGCTGGGGTGGACTGCACCTGTCCCCACTAAGCTTTTGGATCTTAACCAAACATTGTCCACCTTTATAGTGTGTTTTTTTTAGGCAATGCCGACCTGATAAACCTTCTGACATAATAAATTCTACTTAATAAACTAAATTGTTACTGCTGAATGCTCGAAGTCTCTCGGCATGACGTTCCACTCTCTGGAAGCGGTCTTTTCTCTTGAGTGTATTGACATCTGTGTCGTTACTGAGACATGGTTTAAGCCACAGAACACACCCCAGCAGTGAAAGGCTATACAGCCTTCCACAGATTAAGACTAGCTGCTGCACAAGAAGGGACGAGAGGTGGAAGTGTATCAGTCTAATCTTACACATTTGAGCTACTCCATGTCCAGCTAACCTTGGGTAAAGTCCCATACCATATACTTGCTAGGTATAGGTCCCTGTCTGTGACCTATGATAACCATACAGTGTACGTGAATGTACTGGAGTTGCTCACCATTCAGTCCATCACTGTATTCATGAATGATTAAAACTATCTGAACAGAAACTGGGATACATACACAGTCATTAATATGCAGACTCTCAGATTCCTGGATTTTATTATTGCAGGCTCCTTGAAACAACCAGGCTGCACACATACTAGGGGTGCGATGTGGTACTTGCAGATATGAGGGAATGTTGCATCCCATCACCCCCGCCACCCCATGTAATGTCCTCACTGGTCATATCTGATCAGAAACCAGTCAGCCTCGAAATAAAGATAAATCCTGAACTCCCAGCAAGCCCCAGGACCTTTAAGAATTT